>NW_026732191.1:62500-82500 GCF_028476545.2 Physella acuta | reverse complement strand
TATAAGTGATGTTGATATCTTAAATAAATTAGTGGCAACTTTATTTAGGACAAGTAATGACTAATTTACATACACTGAATATCGGCTACATTATGTAGCTTTGAATAATGACAACTTCATTTACTATGTTTGAGGCGCTTTCATATGCTGATGAACGACTAGTCTACATGATGTCTAATTACCTAGTGTAATTAACAAATAGTAATTTAATGTAGGATGAGTAGTGACCATATTATTTACAATAAATAATGCTCAATTTACATAGGATAACTAATAACTAAAGACACTACTAAACTCCAGAGTTTGTTTCAGGCATCTCTTCGGTGGGGGGGGGGGGGTCTGCCCCCACGAAGAAAGTCTACCGCCCCCCCCTCCCGGAACGAAATGGAATTTGTATAGAAAATATATACTTTTAACAGTCTCCGCCGCCCATCCCCCCCCCCCGGCAATTTTAGTCCGCCCCCACCTAAAATTTCAAGCGCCCCCCCCCCCCCCCATAGAGAAAAAAGTCTGGAAGAAAAACTGTTAAACTCGTCTAACAAAATTATAAATTTGTTGTACATGCGTTTTAGTAAAATGCCTTGATTGACAAATATATAAAATTAGCACTCATCTAGCTTCAATGGATCACGAGGCGACTATATTTTATTTTATATTTCCACTCAAGAAGACAGAATTCAAAAACTAAATAGGTTCGAAATTTGAAAGTTAATCAGTAAAAACCAGTCAATAGGGTTTTTTTTTTTTTATCTATTATTTTTTGTTCATAATTTTTATTTCTTCAATGGGAAAAATAGTATTTATAGAACTTACTTGATTTTCTTGGTTTGTCTAAATTATCTTTTGGTAAGGTTATAGCACTTATACGGTAACTGGAAAAGAAGACAACAATAAATTAAATAAATCAACAGTAAATTTTCTTTTTTTTACTTTCTTGTAATCGTGCAAAAAAAAAAATCGAGATTTTTTTCAAATCTCGACGTTTCAGAGCTCCCTGAGCTGGTAAAAACATAGTTTTGCAATCTTGTCCGTATGTCTGTGTGTATATGTGTCTGTGTCTGTGTGTCTGTGTGTGTGTAAACACGTTAACTTAAGTACCGTTAAAGCTAGGTTGATGAAATTTCATATATAAGTATTATATCAAAATCTTAGATCCGTATCAACTTTTGATCGATTTCCGATAACCGGAATTGGATTTTTTTCTACTTTGACTTTTTCACAAGCCTATAACTTGAGTACTATTTCAGATAGATAAATGAAATTTCACACGTAAGTAAAAGTTCTAATTCTCTGCCTTCTTTAAAATCTTGAGTAATTTCCGTTGACCGGAAGTAATAATTTACGCTATTTTCGATTTATCAAAAAAAACGCATGTGAATTTATCAAGTACTAATATTATCCCGCACTATTATGCACATTTTAGTTGGCGTTCACTTGGTGTGCAATTTTTTTTTTTTTACGAGATTCTATTCTATTATAAAAAGTTTAAGTAATTAAAAAGGGTTTAAAAATATTGTTTATGTCCCGAGTTGCCATCTCGCGTAGTGTAATAATAGAATACTCGAGAAAGTTTAGGGGAGATAACTCCTGGTTTATTTTTCGTTAGGATTGGCAATGCCGGGTATATGATGATTACTAAACACACAGGTAATGTTCCTTGACAGATAGCTTTTTCACAGAGGCCAGAGCAGGGCCTGGCCGGGATGGCTAGTAAAAAATAAACATGAAATTTAATGCGGAATTACCTTGTTAAACTGTAAAATTGCGGATACCCTGCTTTAAGCGTTTTAGCTAAGGCCGCTGTGTTATTTGGATCACAGTAATATATAGTTACGCCTGCAGCTACGTTGAAGAACGGTGTTGCCATGTACACGGTGTAAAACACGCTAGAAGAATAAACATTGCAACTTAAACACAAGAAAAAAACAGTGACTAAACACAAGTAAACGACAGTTATTAAACACAAGTAAACGACAGCGATGAAGCACAAGTAAACGACAGTGACTAAACACAAGTAAATTAAAGTTTCCCTTTCAAACCTGACGGTCTATGGGGCAAGTGAAGTAGAGTACACTTGTTTCTGTGACCTCGGCATACGAAGAGATAGTGTGGTCAGTGAGGTACCCATCAGAGTTGGGTGGACTCAGGGACGGTCAACTGAACAGGGACGGACTTGAACCCGGATTCGAACTCGAGACTTACGGGTTAGCAGTCCAGCTCTCTACCGCTAGACCACTCCGTCACATAAACACAAGTAAACGACTTTGAGAAGGCCTTTACCACAGCAATAGGGGCTCACGCGTTATAATGTATGAAATACGTGCATTCAATATGTGAAATGTAAGCCTACCCATCATGAACACACCTTGCATACAACTGGTAGAAAGTATACTTTAATCATCAACGTAACATGTGTAGATAATATGCACAAATACATGACTTAGTTTGTAAACAGCATTAACATATATTATCTGTTGATTTTACCATAGAATGCTATTTAGGGTTATGTATAGTATACACTATTTAGACAATATTTTCACATGGTTTTTCTGTCAAATATTTTTCTCCAGGGGGGGGGGGGGAAAGGGGGGTAGTTGGAGATTTTGGTAGAGGCGGACTTCATAGGCGTAGCGACCCTTCCCGGCGCCCGGGGACAAACTTTCGATTTGCACCCCCCCCCCCCCTCGAACTTTTCATTTGCACCTCCCCTCAAACTTTCAATTTGGCGCCCCCCCCCCCTAAGGTCGGCGCCCGGGGACATATGCCCACCCCCCCCTCGCTACGCCTCTGGCGGATTTACATTTCTGGGGGAAGGAAATACTAGGGGGGGGGGAGTTTGGTGGTGCCAAATTGGAACTCTGTTGCATCATTATAAAAAAAATCAAATATCCCATTCGTACACTGCATACACAATGCAGACAAAAAACTTGTAAACGTCCTGTGTAAAAAAAAAAAATAACCCACTCATCGACCGGAAAGACGTAGACCACGCCCATCTTCGCAACTTCTAGCGGGTGGAAGACGTCCAGTATAAGGGTTGGTGTGAACACCATCACCATGGCGTCAAACTTAGTCGCGGAAAATATTTCATAGACCAAAAATGGAGCATGAGCGTCACTGAAAATGTCAAACGTTTAAATTTATAACATGTTTAAGCAAAGTTGATGAATCAGTTAAACATATGGGATACAACTCATATAGAAAATCTTCCGACTAGGAGTCCGATTGTTAATAAATAGGTATTAAGCATTTATATGTACAACAGGCATCAGCAACTGTGTTTCTTCCAGACTTTTTCTCCGGGGGGGGGGGCACTTTAAATTTTGGGGGGGGCGGTAGACTTTCTTCGGGGGGGGGGGGGGGAGGTCACTGTTAAAAGTATACATTTTCCTATATAAATAATATAAATTTCATTTCGGTCGGTGGGAGGGCGAAGAGATGCCTGGAAGAAACTCTGATCATCGAATTGTTCTTAAAATACTAAAACTTATGTTTTTTTCAACACATTCAGAGATATTTCTCCAAGGTTAAAACACATTCCTGTGAACGAGTTATTTTTAGGTTACACTTAGTTCGCTCTAGTTTCCTAGATCCACGAAGTGGATGATTTCGAAAGTCGTGGAAATTTATTTCAGTAGTATCCGGGAAAAGTAAATTGGAATTGTCCGTGATTTTTTTTCATTAAAAACTGCAGGTAACATTGAGCAAGACAAATACCTATCTGGAATGCATTGATTACAGACACATTATCATAACCTAGCACCACAACCGCCTGCAGTCCAAATCATAAGTATTTCTATATACTATATAAGCTATATGATTTTTATTCTACCATATATATGTATATATATATATATATATATATATATATATATATAACATATATATATATATATATATATATATATACATATATATATATATGTATATATATAAATATATATATATATATATATATATATATATATATATATATATATATATATATATATATATATATATATATATATATATATATGTATATATTTATATAATTAATAAATAATCAATAAAGCATGCGTCTAATACAGCTGAAAACTCCCCATACAAAATGTTTGAAATAAAAACACTAAAAAACAAAATAATCTTTCCAACCATTTCTAATTTCTTAACAATGACCCCCAAGCCTTAAAAATACCAGCCACATTACTGTAATCATTTAGACAAGGTTACTAAAAAAAATAGTTACAAATTGTGGAGTAATAGCTCGTAACTTATCCTCGCTTGCACATTGATTGTCGTGACCTTTTCTTTTAGAGCCGTGGGAGGATGGCTGTGGACGTAGATCTGTAGGGGGAAGGAACAATTTCAAAAAACAAGTTAACCAGAGGCGTAGCGATGGGGGGGCAAGGGGGGGTACATATGTCCCCGGGCGCCGACCTTAGGGGGCGCCAAAATGGGTTGTAATAACAAATAAAAATGTCATTTTAGCTGCATTTTTGCATTATAAATAGTTTGAGAGGGGTGCAAATCAAAAGTTTGAGGGGGGTGCAAATTGAAAATTTGCTCCCGAGGGGGCGCCAAATTGAAAGTTTGTCCCCGGACGCAGGGAAGGGTCGCTACGCCTCTGAAGTTAACGAAAGATATTGGGCGGCGTTGTTGAAGGCTATACCGCATGACTGCTTGGCATAAATGTTTGTTTCTGATCACCGGGTTTGAGTCGGTATAACGTCACTGAAAAACACGCTCGGCTGAGCGGTATCTAGTTTATAAATATAAACTGCACTTTATCTGCCATATAGATCGCTTTAACATAAAGGACAGCTTATTCTTTAAGTGTGAATTAAATGTTACTCATGTTAATGATGCGTTGGGTGGGTTAGAGTTATGTAAAGTACCCTGTCCGTATGGCAGATGAAGTAGAGTTCAACTGTTACCAAGGAAAATGAAGGGATAGTGTGGTCAGCATTGACCCCAGCCACCTTTACTTTTGCTGAAGGGGGGTCAAGGATCCGAACTTGACACTTTTGGTTTAGTAGTCGAACGCTCTACCATTGGACCAAGTCATCATACACTAAGTAGATCAGGACATATATTATCTCAATGCATCAGTTATAAACTGTCTTTTCCCACATTGTGGGGAAATTCAGGTTGATGCTTGTGGGTGGCATTTTTTTTGTCCAACCAGCGACGTGACTGGTAGTATTTGCGGTAAGCAAAAAAAAATATTATAAAGAAAATTTTCAGTTTAAAAAATGTTAATTTCTAAATCAAAGTAAGATAAAATAACCAAATATTTAAATAGTATTACACCTCACCATACCCAAAGCTATAATCGAAAAATCAGTAAAGTTTCAGAAAAAAAGTCGAGTCTAATCTAAGGGGACTAAAACATGCTTTATATTATTTTTTTTACAAACATTTTCTTTTAACCGTAGCTACAATTTTTGAACATTAAGATACAATTTAAAATGCTGTTATCTTTATTTTGAACTACACACAGACGCGTCTAATGAATTTGAGTTACTAAGAAATATTTAATTATCAATATCTCCGGCCCAACATATACACGTTTGGCAGCCATTAATTTTCAGAAAAGTATGCTTTTATTTGAGAAAGCTTACTTAAATAATATAAGATTTTGGGGTCTTATATTTATAAAACGAGGTATGTCAAATATAAAGACCTTCATTTATAAGGTGCTTTACATCTGCTTTATTATAACCACTACGGTAAATAGTTATGACGTATGTAGGCCAATAATAGTTTATTTCTTTTTTTTTGTTTTTGATAATTTTTTTTTGCAATTTTCTATTTCAAGTGTTATACTGCCACATTAACTAGCTATTAAATTAGTAGCAATCCTTCACAAAATTCTAATTAACTAACGAAAGCTTACAGTAAAAAAAATAAAGATAGTTTCTAAAACAACACATGTTCATTTTTTTATCATGTTTCCAATTGAACACTCCAGCCCATCCCTTACCATGTTCATCTAATGTAAACACTAACAGTATCCAAAATAGTTGCAGGCACAACGTACCTCGACTGCAGATGCCTCCAGCGAAAATACATTGACAGTACAGTCGAATTCCTCGAAACCCTCCCAGCCAAACACGTACAGGGTACGACACTCTGTCACTGTAAGGAGTAAAACCAAGTTGTCAAAAATTGAAGATTAATTTACTAAACGAAATATTAAAGACAAATCAATGACCTGCACCCTGATATATAACACATGTGTTTTAATGTTTTTTAACTCTACTTTAGGTCAAAAGACTTAAAACAAAGTGCGAAGTTGTCAAGAATTGAAGATTAATTTACTTAACGTAATATTAAAGACCAATTAATTACCTACACGATGATTTATAACACATACGTGTTTTAATGTTTTTAACTCTACTTACGGTAAAAAGTCGTGAAACAAATGCTAAGTTTTCAAGAATTGAAGATTAATTTACTTAACGTAATATTAAAGACCAATCAATAACCTACATATTGATATATAACACGTGAGTGTGCTTATGTTTTTAACTCTACAAAGTGCGAAGTTGTTAAGAATTATTTGAAGATTATTTTACGTAACTTAATCTAAAGACAAAGCAATGAAATACACATGTGTGTCAATGTTTTAACTCTACTTATAGTCAAAAGTCGCAAAATAAAATACTAAGTTGTCAAGAATTGAAGATTATTTTACGTAACTTAATCTAAAGACAAATCAATGACATACACGTGTGTGTCAATGCTTTTTACTCTACTTATAGTCAAAAGTCGTAAAAAAGTACTAAGTTGACAAGAATTTAAGATTAGTTAACTTAACGTAATATTAAAGACCAATCTATTACCTAAACATTGATATATAACACGTTAGTATGCTTATATTTTTAACTCTATAAAGTGCAAAGTTTTCAAGAATTGAAGATTAATTTACTTAACTCAATCTTACTGCCCAATCAATTACCTACATCCTGATATAAAACATAAGTGTTTTAATGTTTTTAACTCTACTTACGGTCAAAAGTTGTAAAACAAAATGCTAAGTTGTCAACAATTGAAGATTAATTTACTTAACGTAATATTAAAGACCAATTAATTACCTACAAGATGATTTATAACACATACGTGTGTTAATGTTTTTAACTCTACTAACGGTCAAAAGTCGTGAAACAAATGCTAAGTTGTCAAGAAATGAAGATTAATTTACTTAACGCAATGTTTAAGACCAGTCAATTACCTACACAATGATATATAACGCGTTAGTGTGCTTATGTGTTTTTTTTTCTAACTCTGCTTATTGTCAAAAGTTGTAAAACAAACTGCAAAGTTGACAAAAATTGAAGATTATTTTTACTTACTGTTATATTAAAGACCATTCAATTACCAACACAATAATATACAACTCAACTTATAGTCAAAAGAAACAAACAAGCTTAATGTCAGCCATTAAAAATATCAATAAAAACCCTCAGTGTGTTGAGAGTGAGTAAGAAACGACCAAAAGTAATTACTTAGGTAACCTTTTCTGAGACCATTATAGTGTGCATCATGTGTAGATAGATAATGCTATTTTTTTTTCAAAATTTGTAAATTATCAGTAATGTTTTAGTTGAAATAAGTTTTAAAAAAAAAAGATTCTTTAATAATTGTGAGGTTCTTTTTAAAACCAGCCTTGAGGGTAATTTGTAAATTACCAATAATGTTATAAGTGAAATAAGTTTTTAAAAAACGTTTCTTTAATAATTAATATATTTCGTGAGGTTCTTTCTTCTTCTCCGTTCTTACTTATTAGTGTTGAAGGGGATCGAGATTTAAGCGTTACGTGTCAACTGGTTATGCGCCATTGACTCCGATTTCAGCCTGCTTTTCTTTTTGGATTTGCTTCCATAGCCTTTGTCCAACCAAGAACAAACTACATACTGCAAGTTGTCTCCAGCTAACGAGCCTCATCTGCCCGAGGGTTCGAACTCGAGACTTTTCGGTTTAGTAACCATGAGCTTTACCGACTCGACCACGCCAACCCCTTAGGTTCTTTTTAAAACCAGCCTTTAAGGTAAGTGGATTGAACGTGTTTCTACAGCTTAATTAGAAACTGATCATAATTGCCGCAGGGTTATGGTAAGGATTTAAGCCGAGGTTGAAATCAACTTCATGATTATAGTTAGAGCGTGGAGTAGTGTTTGCTGCTGGCCCGACTCGAATAAGTTAAATTGTAAGGTTAAGGTTAGGGTAAAGACCTAAATGGAACAAAACATTCTACAATAAGACCTGTTGCTGTTTTTAAAAGTATATCTAAAATCTAAGCTAGATCTAGAATCTAGATCTAGGAAATCTAGATATCCTCTTTTGTAATTTCTCAATTGAAAAATCTATTTTACATAATTGTATGAAGATCTTGATAAAATATCACAAACCGATTATAAAGAGCCAGAGGATGATACATTCAGAGATAAGTCGTTTAAACATGATTCCAAGTCGACAAACCTACTTTGTTGTGACATTTTGCAAATTGTAGGTTCACTAAAAATGCTAGTGGTGCTAGAGCCGCGATAGATTGAGGTGTGCATTGGTTAAAAATGAGAATAAAAATAAATAATAGATATATTCAATAAAAATTAGTAAAATTTGTAAAATAAAGTTGTTTTAATTAAATATATATATATAAATTTAAACTATTAAAATATCAAAACACTGTATAACTACATAATCAGCTACCTACAGCTTTCTTTATTGTGAATTGACAGGCTTGAAAAGTCCGTGTAATCATAACCAGTTTTTTTTTTAATCTTTGTTTTTTAAATCTTCTAAAAAGCATGGCAAGTGATAAAATTATAGTTACATTTTAAAAATTAAAACCGTTTCGGGAACATCGATTACAGTCATTTTTTTATATTTTTGTATTGAATATACCTTTGAAAATCTGTTAAGAATTATGTTTTAAAACCGCATTTAATCACTACTTGAAGTGAAATAGGTGTGGCCAGTAAAAGTAAAACAATTTAAGTTATAATTTCTTACCAAGATAAAATACACAAAAACGGTAAATGGGAAATAGCCCAGTAATTTTTTTATATATAATACTTCTTCTGTTATACGACCGTTACCGGCTCAAGCTAATGCTCATTAGCCAGACAGACTAGAAACAGGTTAAGAATGTAGCATTTCTCTTACCCATGTTACCAGCCGCCGACACATGGGTTTCCGCCAAGCTTTTCCTTCCACCCCAAGTGCATCGCACAAACTGGTTCGGACATGAGGGACAATTCGGTCAATGGGTCGACCTACGACCGCGAGCACAGGATCTGAACTTGTGACTTTCGTGTTAGCGAGAGATTGGGGGGGGGAGGGGGATCTTGAAATTTTCAAGGGGGTGGAATATATTTTCCGGGGAGGCGGAAACTGGTAAAGTATATATTTTATATATAAATTGTATATTGAATCGGGTGTGGGGGGGGGCGGGGGTTGAAGCTGTAACATTTTTTTCAGCCCCCCCCCCACCCCCACCCCGAACGAAAGATTTCAAATATAAAGCAAAAGAGATCCAGATAAGAGCTTGTAATGTAAGTCTCGTTCTCGCTTACTTAAATTCAAAGTCTCGTTCTCGCTCACTTAAATTCAAAGTCTCGTTCTCGCTCACTTAAATTCAAAGTCTCGTTCTCGCTCACTCAAAGTCTCGTTCTCGCTCACTTAAATTCAAAGTTTCGTTCTCGCTCACTTAAATTCAAAGTCTCGTTCTCGCTCACTTAAATTCAGTCTCGTTAGCCAGGGAGAGATATGAATTTCCAAACAAAATTATTTGTTGTGAACATGTCTCCGTTAAGAACAAAAAAAAACATGGCGGCTATTTATTTCTAGACATCGATTCAAGATTTTAAAATTCCAAGAATATACAAAATGTAACAATTATAACAATTTTTACTAATACTAGAATCAATTTAAGTAGGCCTACAACTATGTCTTGGTTATTTAAAAATATTATATTTATTCTACTTCGTTTTGGATAAAATTCTACAGATTCGAATAAATAATAATAAGCTGTACTTTACTTCAAACAATCAGAATTTCAAACAGTTGTCTTGCAGTCTATCATTTTGATCATTAGCATTGACGACGATTAAATAGTAGCTTATATTTCTTTTCTGTTTATTTATTTATATTATTTATTTATTTATACCAATTTAATAAAATATTCACATTTTGGTTTTTAAAAAAAATCTTGATGGAAAATGTAATGTTGGTTGGCTACATACAAGCCCTTTCATCTTGGTGTGGTGTGTAAAATTGGCTTTTCCCACCGCACCAAGATGAACCAGTGCGGCCAACAGCTTTGAACACAACACTGCCAATATATCCAGGATTCTCAGAAAGTACTAAGCCCGTTGGTAATAAATATACATAACAGCAGTATGTTTTCTTAACGCATTACTGGTTCCGAGAAAATTGTGGTAATCAGCAAATTAATTAAACTGCCGATAAATACAAACTAAAGGTAATAATAATGAGGCTAACGGAAATAAATAAATAATTAGAATCTAGTTGTACGTATTAGATCTAGTATTAGGCCTATTAAAAATGATTACGGGAGAATAGTAAAAATGACTAACCTAGATATCTAGAACCAGAGCTCGTAAATTATTTTGAAAATGAAACCAGACTTTTTCTTTGGTAAAAATTCCAGACTTTTTATAGTGTAAACATGTAGAAGGGGTGGAAGCAGTTACAATGACATATTACAATAGTGAGAGTTAAATACTTTTTAAAAAAAAAACTTAATACACTTATTTAGGTCTGCTGTTGTTGAGTAGCCTAGATTTACTTACCCTAGGTCCTAGATCTAGTAAACAATGTTTTGGAAATGATAAGCTGCTTGAAAAGAAATATTGGAGCAAAAAAAAAACGCACTCTGCCGGTTGTAACCACAACATTATTTGTGCTTAAAGTTAAGAAACTTTAGTCTGCTATTAAAAATTACCGGTATATATATATATATATATATATATATATATATATATATATATATATATATATATATATATATATGTGTGTGTGTGTGTGTCGGCCTATATAGGTCTATAATTTAAATATATGCCACACAACGCCTACATGTATGTTTATAAGCTTTAATCACTGCAGTAATGATGTTTATCAATGATATGTTAATAATTTTGTTGGATGCATTATTTTCTCTAAAGTTAGCACGTTTACGTTATGCTGTAAGCCCACCCCCTCGTAAGTCGATTTAACTTCAAATTAAGTAATAATGGAAATGGCGTAAAAGCATTTTTCTTCTGTACACTTTTTAATTTTATGCCTTGGTGTCACCCCCCCATACGGCCCGCACCCCGGTCCCCGCCCTCGCTACGCCTCTGAATCCATGTAAGTATAGATGCAGATCGAATTTTGACTCCAAGATTCTAAGCAGGGAGCTGATGTCAAGATGGTATTGATTAGGAATATATATATATATATATATATATATATATATATATATATATATATATATATATATATATATATACTTAGAGCTAGGACTTGTCCAAGTTGAGGGTTATGGCTGAAGCTAGAAGACAATATATATATATATATATAATTGTCTTCTGGGAGACGCTAGAAAACAAGCTGTAAGCGCGCCTTGCAGTCCCCTATCTTCTTCACTAGGCATAAATCAACCTCCCCCACCCCCACATGGTCTGGTGAGCTGTGGTTCACGCTGAATGTTACAATCATAGAGCCGGGTTTAGTGACTCCTATTAGGGGCAGATAATTTAGTTTGAAACGATTTTAAACTTAGGGGAGGTAACTAAGAGGAGGCTACTTTCACGGGGGTGGGGGGTGTAGGGTAGGGGTAGGGGTTGGGGTTGGGTGAAAGGAGGGTGGTGGTATCGTCCTTAACGGCTTACTGATAGTGTTTTAAAGCAAATATTTTCAGTGGCAGCGTTGATACTGTCGAATTCACACATTATGAATGACTGAAAAGTAGAAAATAAAACAACTAAATATCGGCGTATGATACGCCGCGGGTCTTCTCATATTTATGATTAGCAAAAAATGCAAGTTGTTATTTTGACGATAATTTGAGTAATTTAAACCATGTTAGACTAAAACTAAAAAAAGTGATCTATTTTCGTTTATGTCTAGTTAAAATTTCACTTTAGATGAATGGGCATATTGCGATTAATCTAGGAGTTGTTTAAAAATGTTTTTCTTTTTACAGAATAAATGTTGAGACACACATTGCTGATCTTACTTTTCCTATTGGCTTGGTGTCAAAAAAATTACAATCCTCGTTCGTTCAAAGACTTAGACCCAGATGAGCCTATTGAAGGTATACATTTTTATATAGTGCATTTAGATTCATGGAAGAGATGTTTGGAGATCGGATGGTGGAGAAAACGACTGCTAATTCGCAATTCTGCCCCGATGGAAACTATTCATATACGATTTTTAATTATGTCACTGAAACACGTCTGATGGGTACCCAGAGGCGTAGCGAGGGGGTGGGGGGCGGGGGGTGCAAAATCGAAAGTTTGAGAGGGTGCTTTTCGAAAATTTGAAAGTTTATCCCCGGGAAGGGTCGCTACGCCTCTGGGGGGGGGGGGAGGGGTGACACCACTAAGTGCCGCACCGGGTGACACCCGGCCTCGCTACGCCACTGAGGGTACCTAACACATGTTAGGAAAAGTAAAGGCGTAGTGCTGACCACACTATCTCTTCATATGCCGAGGTCAAAGAAACAAGTGAACTCTACTTCACTTGGCGTATAGACTATAGACCGTCAGGTTTGAAAAGGGAACTTTACTTTTTACTTGACTGAAAAACGTCGACTCTACTTCACCTGCACCATTGGGTTGTAAATTTCAAAATGACAGTTTATTTACTTTACTTATTTACTTGCTTACTTTTTTTTAAAATGTAACTTCCAGTTTAATTTTTTAAATTCTAAAACCAGGTATCATATTTTATTCTTTTAAGGTTTTTTAGCTCCCGACAAATGTCTCTATAGTTACTATCTAGTAGAGATTTACAATAGTAAGTATATTTCTGTATACAATTATAGTGTATGTATTATATATATATATATATATATATATATATATATATATATATATATATATATATATATATACATTATGAGTCTCATATATATAGAGAGAGAGGGAAAGAGAGGCAGGGAGAGAGAGAGAGAGTGAGTGAGAGAAAGGGAGAAAAAGAATGTGCTTTTTAAATTGTGTTATTTTCAGTTAGTGTCAGTTCGATGCGTTTCAAAATGTAAGAAAATTGGGCAGTTAATGTATTCTCAAATTGCGTTACACATGTATTGCTAAAGCAACACGCACGCATATATGTTTATGTTTAAAAAAATATGAATAAGATACATCTTTAAAATTGCAATAAGGCCTAAAACAAACCACCTTGCATAGTAACCTTGCAGAGAAGCTAAAATAGTATTTAAATACAAGATTAAATCAAAATAAAAAGTGAGTGTATTAAAATTGTTTTTATAAATAATAGTTTTCATAAAAAATAATTGTCTACTTTGTATCGCGAAAGTACTATTATATATGCAATTTTGTCCAATTAACTTACAAAGTAAATACTTTAGAAACATGAAATAAGTAATGTTTAACTTCTGGGTATCGTATACCACTCCAAAAGAAAAGGAAACATAAGACTAGAATATAATACTGAAATATGATTTTCCGCAAGATTACAATTCGCGATTAAACACTGTAACCATGTTTTAGATAAGCGATACATACTATAATTACGTTTTAGATTACAAGTCTACCTAAAACTTGAATAATTCTGTACTTATCAGAAACAATACTTACTAGCTTTGCAAAATTTCAAACTGACATTATATATATATATATATATATATATATATATATATATATATATATATATATATATATATATATATATATATATATATATATTTATTTATATATTTATTTATTTATATATATATATATATATATATATATATATATATATATATATATATATATATATATATATATATATATATATATATATATATATATATATATATATATATATTTATTTATTTATTTATTTATTTATATATATATATATATATATATATATATATATATATATATATATATATTCCAGTTATAATTATTGCTTATGGTGTATGGACAAAATGGAAATTAAAAGGTTAGTGTATTTAACGCTCACGGTGTTTGCTTTATGATTATCGCTCTACATTTTGAACGGTTTTAATCATTTTGTCATTTATAAAATTTCTGAAACATGAAACCTTACCATACATACTTTTTATGACACACAGTTCTATGACCACAGGCGCATTGCCCATAGGGCTTTGATCTTAGGTTGTTTGACCACAGAAGTGTTTTGACCGTTTGTGATTTGACCTTTGTTTTTTTTTTCTTTTTTCTACCTAGTATTGGAAAAGAAATATTATGAGGAACTTAAAAAACGCGATGAACTGAAAAAGGAACGTAAAGAACTTGAAAAGGAACTTATCAAGGTATTTGATAAAATTAAAAAGAGACATGAAGAACTTATAAAGGAAAAAACAGAACTTTCAGAGAAAAATGAAGAACATACAAAGAAATATAAAGAACTTGCAAACAAATCTGAAGCGTTGGAAGAACTCTGTAAGTCAATTTGGATTTAACTTTTTTTTTTAAATTCACAATGTTAAATTGGCAAAATATGTTTCAGTCTAGCAAAGGGTAAACATACGATAATCAAAAGGGTTATTGTGTACAGTCCAGTACGATTTCAATCAATTTTAAATAAGCAATCATATGTTTTTGTATCTACCAATCCCAAACATATTCTTATCGAATTGTTTTCATAATATCTATTGGTATCTACCAATATACAACGTAAACTTCCTGATCAAATGGGTTATATGTGTATCTGCCTACCACAGAAAAAGTAAACTGCTCCTTTATGCCTGACGGTTCATTGGGCAGGTGAAGTAGAGTTCATATGTTTCAGTTATCTAGGTAATACCAGGGAATGATTGGTCAGCTCCATGCCAAGCCGCCTTTACTCTGCATAAGGTAAATCAGTAATGGAGTGACTCAGAACCGTTTGATACTAAACCTGGACCAACTCAGTATATCGTATGTTATCATATCAAATTGAGGTATTAGCCATAATTTTTGTAACATCGGTGATTTTATTAATGTTATGTACCTTACCTATCTGTTGTTATCTTTTATTTTTAGTGGAACAGAAGGATAAATATCTTTCGTTTGAATTTTAAGTAGAAGAAACACAAATAGGTAAGTCGCTTTTGAAAAACATTCTTTAACATATAATCTCATATATATATATATATATATATATATATATATATATATATATATATATATATATATATATATATATATATATATATATATATATATATATATATATATATATATATACTCACGTTCGTATTGTATGTTTGGCTAGCTCTTCCTCTCCATTACCTTAACACTATAATTGATTAAATTAGTTTAAAAGTTGTTTTTATCAACATGGCGTATAAAAGAAACATTATATACACCATATTTTTTAAAACTCGTACTACTTACATTTAATAAATTTTAGAAAAAGCACAAAGGTTTTATTTTTTCATTATCATTCACACATAGTGTACACACGTTTTTAATATGTGAATAATGAAAGATCTTCGTTACACGGCATCTGACATCCATTATAACAACAAAATACTAATTTGTATGTGTACTCATGCAAACAAACACATACAGAAACAAACACACGCGCAAATACACACACAATAAAAATACTGCTTTATTTAATTTTTCTTTTTAAATGATTATGTTTACAGGTTTTTGTGAATGTAAGGAAACTTAATCAGGAACCCAGGAGATCAGATGAGAAGCATGAATTTCAGGCTTACACGGTGGCATCGTTTCTGAGGGATTACGTCACGATGCTCTTGAGTTTGAAAATTTAGACTTTTCATCTGCTGTGCTGACAAAGATATCAACGTGGTTATTTATTCAGGTTTTTAGATGTTATAATTTAGATGTGTTACCTAGCTAGTTAAAATACTTACCATTGGTTTCCTCTTTGCTACTCTAAATTGGTAATAAAAATAAAAATAATATTTAATTAGCTGTTGCCTTACATTTAAATGTATGCAGTATGAAAGTTTGACAAAGATAAAAAAAAAACTAGAGAAACATAGTGATGTAATCTACATCTGAACGTTTTCATAGTTTTAGAAATTGGTTTCAGTTCCTCTGTGAAAATGATAGTTTCAGAAAATATAGAAACCCAATAAACTGATAATGTGTAAATCTGCATCTCTGTGTGTGTTGGTGTGCGCTAAGTGATTTTTAAGTTAAAGCAGTTTTATACCAGTGTCATGTGTTGTCCGGTTTTGTGTGCTCCGAAGCTTTAAGCAGTTATTGGCCAGTTTTGGAAAACATGAATTGTGAAGTTAGTGATTTAAATGTATAGACCTCTTGATTCTTGTAAACTCAAAAAAATATTAGTGAGAGATTTAATTTACATGGGAGTCTCTAATCCATGTACTAAATAGAATGGTGTGTACAGCAATAGAAAAAAACACTTTCTTTATCTGTTGATCTAAAGACTTATTACATTTATTTAAGCAAATAAACATTTAAACATTAACTACTACAGCTAAAGAAATGTATTTATCTTCTTGTTTTAGTTCATTTTAGCGTGTTTATTCATTTTTTATAGCTCGGAAATCCATTTTAAGTAATATTTTTAAGATTACTCTGTTGAATTTTAGATTTGAATAAAAATGATAATTATTGTCTGTTGTACGCACAAAAGTATTTTTGCACACATTTTTCCAACATTCGTAAAGTCATTTTTCCTCCATCATTAGCCTTGTTTATTTTCTGTTGTTATAAAATTTTGAAATGTTTATCTTTTTTCACAATTTTTCAAACTTTGTAGTTTAAAAAATTATTGACAATGAGTTACTTCACATGTTTTTTTTTTAATTTTATAAAATTCGTAAACACGTGATTTCTATATCAAATCAAGTTATATATATATATTTATTATAAATTTAAATTTAAGTTTGGTTATTAAAACGTCCACTTAAAATATATAATTTCATTTGATGTTTTTATTACATTTTTAAAAAGCTCCGTTTGTTATTTTTTCTATTGATAATATATAGAAAAAGCAATCATGATAATTACATAGATCGTGTCACAGTTGGCTCTGATTACTATTGCTGATTCTCTTTTTTTACATTTTATTTATAGATGAAAAGGTCGTATGAATAGCAATTCACATAATTGACTTGTGATCTTTTAACTGTATAGCCAAGGTGGATCTTTAACCAGTCTTTTTCATTTGATGTATCAAGAAATTAAATGGGCATCAAACAAAGTGTTTGTGTAGTGAAGTGAAGTACCCTTCAAACATTATGATCCATTGGGCAGGTGGTGTAAATTACTACCAATTTTAGTAACATCAGCATATGAAGGGGTAGTGTGGTCAGCATTATGCTCAGACGCCTTTACTTTTCCTAACGTAAGTCAGATATCTTTTAGAGCTGGGTGGACTCATAGAGAGTTCGTGCCATGGAGCCGAGCTCAAGACTTTTGGTTCAGCAGTCGAACGCTCTACCAATTTACCACGTCGTTCTTTATCCTACCTGTTAAGGTCGACTGTACTCACTTCTGACAAAATGCTGCACAGTTTAAGTCACAGTATACGCCTCCCGCCACCCACTACAATCTATCTTAGCACGAAAATAAGCGTCTTTATATGATCGTTCACACCACGTTATTACCAGCATTTGACTTCGTGGATAAAAAACATCACAAGGATATTCACAACTCACACTTAGATCCACGCACTGCAAACTTTTTCTAACAGCCTTAAATTTTAAACTTAACAGCCCCAAGCCTCCCCCACACCCCCTCCCCTCCCCACACACACACTCAAATAACACATTCACTTATTTTCTTCTCTAATATCCCTCAATGCTATACTAGAAAGAAAGTAGATCTTGAGTTGAGGGTTTTAAAAACAAAATAAAGCAATTTTTTTCAAATTTAAACAAATCGGATTTTCCCAGCGCACCAATATGCAACGGTGCGGTCCGCATTTCCGGCGTTGTTTTTTTACACAAGAACGCAAACCAACAATGATAGTTGTGGATACAAAGGCCGTTGAATTTTAATCTGACGGTAGCAATACGTTTTCTTAAAGCCTTACTGGTGCCGGGAAGTATTAAAAATTGTGTTGAACTGGTAGATCTATAGGCTATCAAAAGGTAAATTAAAAAGTTGAGATCTAGATCTAATAACTACTCATATTATTTATGAGCCTAATATATAATAAAGAACTTTTATTTTATTTATGTTTAATAATAACAATAATAAGAAGGTAATGCCTATTAGATTCTAAATATATTAACTTATTAGTTAACAGTTTATAGGAATTTAGATTATAATTGATTAGATTATTACACCCAGAAATCTAGACGATTCTATGTCTATTATTAACGATTTAATGATATTTTATCGTTTTTTTTTTAAAATCTAGCTTAGATCCATTTCTTGTCTACAGAGGCGTAGCGACCCTTCTCGGCGCCCGGGGACAAACTTCCTATTTGGCGCCCCCTCGGGAGCAACCTTTCAATTTGCACCCCCCTCCCTCAAACTTTTGATTTGCACCCCTCTCAAACTTTCGATTTGCACCCCCCTCAAACTTTCGATTTTTTTTTCCAAACCATTTTGGCGCCCCCTAAGGTCGGCGTGTCCCCCACTGCCCCCCCATCGCTACGTCTCTTCTTGTCTAGTACAAACGGTGGCCATGATTTAAACTATATTTAATAACAGATATTTAAAAAAAAACAATACCAACCCGAAGAGACCAACGCTTAGAGTTTGAGATTTTAAATATGCAGTTTTAGATCAAATCTCAACCAAAGCACAGCTTTTGTAAACACATACATACAGTGTTTCCTTTCAGACTTCTTTCTCTGACGGGGGGCACTTGATATTGGAGGGCGGGGGGGGGGGCTGACACTGGTATAAATATATAGAGATCTATTTTCTTTATCAATTCGAGTTTGTTGGGAGAGGCGATAAATTTTCGCCCCCCACCCCCACCCCCCACCCCCGAAGAAATGACAGGAAGAAACTCTGCATACATAGATACACCCAGTGTGGGGTACTATTATAAAAAATAATTGTTTCTAAAAACATCTTAAATAAGATTGATGCATTCTAAGATAATATGTGATGGCTAGACCTAAAGTGTTTTTCTCCAGACTTTTTTCTCTGGGGAAACGGAGGACTACATTTTCCGGGGGAAGAAACTGATGAAAGTATATGTTTTCTATTTAAATTACATTTCGTTAGGGGGGGGGGGGGCGAATAGAAGCCTAGAAGAAACTCTGGTTTTGGCCTAAGTGGTATAGCGCTAGGCTGCAAACCCGACAGTCTCGAGTTCGAATCTTGGTCCGTCTGTAGAAAGTGTCCACCCAGCTCTAATGGGTATCTAACTCATGATAGGGAAAGTTAAGGTGTCTGGGTTAAGTGCTGACGTCAAGTTCCCTTTATACGCCGAGGTTAAGAAGCATATTAACTCTCTTCAACTGCCCAATGGATTGCTAGGTCTAAAGAGGAATATTTTTTTCTTTTGCTTTATAATGATGTAAAATGAAAACATGTTGATACGTTCACGTCAATGCTTAGACAGACTTAACCTTAATTGTATTGGGAAAACTGCGATTGAAATGGTTATTTAAGTAAATGGGGAACACTGTGATTTAAATGGTACGTTTTTTATTGGAATCTGTTGTTTTGCAGAACGATGCTGAAACACGCATTGCTGATTCTTCTTTTCCAACTATCTCGTTGTCAATTGAACACCAATCCTCAGGCTTTTGAAGACTTGGATCCAGTGGAGCCTTTAGAAGGTATGCATGTTATAGGTGATGGAAAGATCTTTTAGATCCAGTTGAGCATACGGAAGGTATGCATGTTATAGGTGATAGAAAG
>NW_026732191.1:0-60000 GCF_028476545.2 Physella acuta | reverse complement strand
GGTCAGTGTGTTTAACACTTACACTGGTAGGTCAGTGTGTTTAACTCTTACACTGGTAGGTCAGTGTGTTTAACTCTTACACTGGTAGGTTTACGACTACCTTTGCGCATTCTAACAGTTGAAAATCCTTCTCCTCATTTTGAAAGTTTAGTTGTAAAATAAATATCTGATAATGTATTGGTGATGAATTCTACCGAGGTTGCTGAGTTTCTAAAACAGAAAAGTAAACAATTGGTAATTTTTGTTTCTTTTTAAAGATTTATCGGAAATTATTTCTACTGTTTCTTTAACTTTGCAATGTTGTTTACGAGTTAAAAAAAAAACTTTACCTAATTAGGACCAAGTGCTGAAGATTTGGTAACTGAAAATGAGGAACTTCGGCAGAAATATGAGGAACTTGTAAAGGAAGAGGAAAATCTTCAAAAACAAAGTAGGTCATTTTTCTAAACAAAAAATTGTCCAAATGTTTAGTTCGTAAAATAGTTTGCAGTCCAGAATGATAGTGAATAGTGCGATCCTTTACAGCCGAGTACAATGCCAATTGTTTTCAAATGTACAATCATAAGTCTATGCATCTACTTATCCATTAAATCCTATTTTATTATTATTATCTAATGATGTATTATCCACTTTTTTACTTTCTGGAACACGAAGTATAGAGAAAGTATTGTAATCATGCAAAAAAAAAGAACGAATATTACAAATCTCGACGTTTTACACCTTCCTGTGTCGATAAAACATAGTTTTGCAATGTTTTTCACATGTCCGTGTGTGTGTGTGTATATGTGTGTATGTGTGTTTGTGAACACGATAACTTAAGTATCGTAGGTTGATGAAATTTCATATATAAGTATTATATTAAATGTGTAGATCCGAAAAGTCTCGAGTTCGAACCTTCGGGCAGATGAGGCTCGTTAGCTGGGGACAGCCACTCTTCTAGAAAAGACAACTCCAAAATCAAACAACTGCTGCCTTGTAGTTTGTTCTTGGTTTGACAAAGGCTGTGGAAGCAAATCCAAAAAGAAAAGCAAGCTGAAATCGGAGTCAATTGCCTCAATGGCGCATAACCAGTTGAAACGTATACTTTATTGTGATGGAGGCGTGGTCGAGTCGGCTAATAAGTCGAGTCACGGTTAATAAATTCGAAAAAAATCTCGAGTTTAAACTCTCTGGCAGATAAGGCTCGATCACTTCCAACACTAAAAATTAAGAACGAAGAAGAAGTACTATTTCAGATAGATAAATGAAATTTAACATGTATGTAAGAGATCTAATTCTCTGCCTCCTGTTAAATTTTGAGTAATTTCCGTTAAACGGAAGTAGTAATTTTCGCAATTTCCGATTTCTCAAAAAACACTTGTGAATTTATAAAGTACTAATAATACTCCGCACTATTATACAAAATTTGTTTGGTGTTCACTTGGTGTGCAATTATTTTTTCTACGAGATTCTATTCTATTTTAATAAGTTTATGTAATTTAAAATGGATTAAAATATTGTCTAGATCCCGAGTTGCCATCCCCCGTAGTGTAATGTAAGAATAATCGAGAAAGTTTATGGGAGATCACTCCCGGTTTGTTTGTCTGTATCGTGACCTTAATCTATTTTTTCTTATCTATAATGTTTAGTCAAAGAACAAGAGAAAACGATCTCTCTGTTGATTGCAATGTTACGTGAAAAAAACAAAAAAGGTGTGTCATTTTTTAAAACATAATTTATCGTATTTTACGTTCGTCTATCCCCCTCCCTCCCATCCCCACCCCCAACATTCCTTCTTGTTAATTCATATTAGTCTTTAAAAAAAGTTTTAAACTTGAATGGCGTAAATGAATGTAACCAACCTATCATTGGGTCGTGTACTTCTCATCCACTCATTAAATCAAATAGCACTATTGATTTCAACTCTTATTGTCTTTTACAAAGAATGTAGATATACGTGTAAAGTGTGAAGTAATGGTAAGGCGTGGCCCAGCGGTAGACTGCTAAACTGCTAAATCGAAAGTTTCGAGTTCGAATCCAGGTTCAAGACAGTAGGACGTCTTACCGACTCAAGCCAGGGATCCGAACACACATGTATTGTACGCAGTGGCGTAGCCAGGATCGTCTCATAGGGGGGGGGTTCAAATTTTTGCCCGCATTATAAATGTATATATTAGAGGCGTAGCAACCCTCCCCGTCCCCCGAGGACAAACTTTTCATTTGCACCCCCCCTCAGACTTACGATTTTGCACCCCCCGCTATGGGGGGAGGGGGTTCTGACCCCCCCTAACAACCTCCCCTGCCTACGCCAATGATTGTACGATTTAAGTGTTCGAATCCGGGCTCGAGTGAATTGAACGTCCTTGTGTCTACTCAGCGCTGATGTGTATCTAACTTACATAAATAAAGGCGTCTGGGCATAGATCTGACCAGGCTATCCCTTCATATGCCTAGGTCAAGAAACATACGAACGCTACTTTAATGTTAGGCGTGAAAGGAAATTTTTTTTTATTTACTATAAAAGTAAAATTCCCTTTTAAACCGTACGGTCTACGGGGCAAGTGAAATAGAGTTCAATTGTTTCTGTGACCTTGGCATTTGAAGAGATAGTGTGGTCAGCACTATGCCCAGCCGCTTTTACTTTTTCTAACGTGAGTTGAGGTACCCATCAGAGTTGGGTTGGCTCAGGGACAGTCTACTGACTTGATCCCGGATTCGAACTCGTGACTTACGGGTTAGCAGTCCAGCCCTCTACCGCTAAACCACTCCGTCCCATACTAGTGTATAAGATTTTATAAAAACAAACATGCAATATGAACACAGACACGTTGTCTTACTTTTGTTAATGTCTATTTCAAAATTATTTTTTTGTATTTTTAGCCGCAGATTCTAACACCACAGAAGTAGGTAGAAAATATGCAGACATGACCTCACTCTGGGATACTGGCATCAAGAATCCAGGAGACCAGATGAAAGGCAACGACTTAAACCACCAACCCACTGGCATCAGTACTGAGGGAAGTGGTAAAGATGCTCTGGAATTTGATTGAAAATATTGGACACTTCTGTGGCTGCTGGTCTGGCGATGGTTGTAGTTTTTTTTTCAGGTTTAAATGAATTAACATTTCAAATATTTATCATAGGCGTTTTGTTTGTTCATTTTTAGAGGTATTTTAATTTAAGTGATATTTTATTTACTCTAGTTCTACTGATATAAGAGTTCAAAATATAATTATGAGAGAAATAATAAAATAGATTTTCAGCATGACATATTTTAGTGTAGAGTTGTTTTTTTCTAAAGTGCATATTTATGATGAGTCTTAATGATATTAATTACATAACGTGTATTGTATTATGCCTACATTAAAAAAGCAATAACGATTTTGTAAATGTAGTGTACTGGTTGTGTTTGTTTTGTTTAAATTTTCAAGTGGGCTTGGTTTGTATTTATCTAAGATAATTCTTAATGCTAGTATCTACATCATATGTATATTAATAGAAGTATGTAAGTATTTTAAATGTTGTGTACAGTTTTAATTTTGATTTAAGTTTTAAAAAGTGGCAGGTTTATACTTATTTTATAATTTGTGTCTCAATGATGTGGTTAAGTTTAGAAAAAGAAATATGTGTGTGTCTGTGTGTGAAAAATAATAATCTCACAACTCAATTTAATTTATTTGAAAAAATATATAATTTTATTCTAGAATCAGCAATAATTTATAATTTGTTTCAACTGTATTTTATAATTGGTATTGTATCCACAGTATAGGCTAATGTGACTTAATTAAATGTTCAAAAATAGACATTGCAACTAGTTATTAAATTTAAAATCTATTTCTGAATGTTTTCACATGTTTTGTTTTTGACATTGTTTTTAATTCAAAATAAATTCATACAAACCTACACCAAATTCCTCAAAGTACTGAAACCCAAAAGTCACACAAATGTATGCATCTGAGTGTGTCTGTGTTTGAAATATTCGTTTCAATTAGCTCATGGTTTTAAACCACCAGCATGGCTGTTTAAAATATTTTGTCTTCCTAAGCTCTACTGAGCTACTGGCTATTTGATTGAGATGTCCTGATTCGTGATTGTAAATTCCAAAAAAAAAAGAAAAATGTGTCCTAAAGATTTAATTAAATTCATTATAGCAACAAACCTACAGCTAAAGAAATGTTGCGTTTACTTTTTTAAAGTGTGTTATGAAAACACTGTATTCATTTTTTTTTAAAGCTAAGGTGGAAAAACATTCTAAAGTGATATTTTGTAAAAATTTATAAGATACATTTTCATTTGTTATTTGAATTAAATGATAATCAATGCCTAGTGTATGTATTATATTTTTTTGCATAATTGTATTCAACAAACTATGTACAGTCATTTTTCCTCCATCCGTAGCATTGATTGTTTTCTGTTTATTTTGAATTCTAAAATACTTATTGCCATTACAATTTGCAGACTTTGTAGTTGAAAATAAAGAAAAAAAACTTGGCAGCAATGTACTTCACGTTTTTTTTATTTCATTATGCTCGTAATCACCTGCTATTACAATTAGTTATGCCTTAATGAAAAAAAGTTTCTATTATAGTTAAGTTTATTTATTATAATTTTTATTTCAAAAATATTTCTACCTTCGGTTGTTTTCGTTTACATTTTTGTAGTAAAATTTTCTTTTTTTATTTTTTTGTTATAGATGTTAGCATAAAAAATCGTTAAATATAACATTAATCGAGACCTAATTGACCGAGCTTATTACTGCTGATTCAAATTATTGCACATTTTATTTATAGATGAAAGACTTACGAATTAGCAATGAATAGAACAGATGTGTAAACGTTTTTTATTATTTCATGATAATCGTAAACACCTGCTATTACAGTTAGTTATGCCTTTATCAAAACAAGTTTCATTTAAAGTTAAGTTTATTTATTATAATTTTTAATTTAAAAATATTTCTACCTTCGGTTGTTTTCGGGGTCGGCGTGGTCGAGTCGGTAAAGTTCATGGTTGTTAAACCTAAAAGTCTCGAGTTCCGAACCCCCGGGCAGATGAGGCTCGTTAGCTGGGGACAGTCACTCTTCTAGGAGAGACAACTCCAAAATCAAACAACTACTGCCTTGTAGTTTGTTCTTGGTTGGACAAAGGCTATGGAAGCAAATCCAAAAAGAAAAGCCGGCTGAAATCGGAGTCAATGGCCTCAATGGCGCATAACCAGTTGACACGTAACGCTTAATTGTGTTGGAGGCGTGGTCGAGTCGGTAAAAAGGTCAATTCGAACAAAGTCTCGAGTTCAAACCCACTGGCAGATAAATCTCGATCACCTTCAACACTAATAATTAAGAACGAAGAAGAAGAACATCAATATTTGAGTTTGAGTGACATGAAATTATTCCACTCTATAATTTTAGGCGCTAAGCATTTAACATAACAGCCAATCACCTATTAATTAACCATTCAATTTCTCATTTTTTTTTTAAACCTAAGCGAAGCTAGGCAGTATGCCTAGTATAGTAATAAGCTAATATTTAAATACTATTTAAATAAGAAAATTAAACGTAAGTCGTTTCTTAAATTCCCCTTTCTAATTATTATAATAGTACATATTACATTTGACATATTTGCTCCCTTAGTCAAATTATAACTAGAACCGGAATATTTTCCGAAAATAAAATTGAACCAAAACTTTAACATGAATAGAAATGGTACAGGTAGTTTTACAGGATTCGGAATTAAACCAGAAGAATAAATTAACCCTTTGCCGAAACAGTTCAAAAACTTGACATATTTGCTGAACAGGATATTTTCCTGAACTATAACTTATAAAAAATGGAAATTCAATAACAACCTAAATTTTATAGGAAGCTAAATTGTATTGAAAACAGAACCGGTATTTTAAACGAATACAGAAATTTAACAGTGAACGGAAATAAATCAAGATATTATATTGAACCAAGAAACTATCCTGAACCAGCATTTTATTTTAAACGGATATTTTATTTATTTGATTATGAAGTTTTCCCAGATATGCCGAGTTTTTTGTGACACCCCAAGGCGTTCTCCTACCACCTCACAAAATTTTAAGGGGGTTGTCAGAGGAATTTTTTTTTTCGTAATATAGCCCATATAAGGCGCCGGTCAGTCGAGGTCAGTTTTGACCCCTTTTCCGTAGACTTTTTGCCAAACCGTCACCGGCCCTCGTGTTCTATCGCCCCAAGGCAGCGTCGTGCCAAATTTGACGCGCCTGCGGCGCCGGGAAGTGCCCTGTTGGGCACTTGACCACTTTGCTTCATATATATAGATTTAAATAAATTTCTTTTTTTCTCTCCTTTTTGTTCATTATTACAAACAATCTTATTACTAAAACATTTTTCATGCATTTTTGTTTCGGTACATTAAAATTTTTAATACAGTAAATTTGCATGACTAAAAACTTTGCGCACCAAATAAACATGAAAATTTAGCGTAATTTATCATTACTCTGTAGGCCCTATAAAAAAAAAATAAAAAAAAATTAAAACTATTTATGCTCCAAATCACTACCAAACAGAAATACTTATTTTCTCTGACATTTTTTTTTATATTTCTCATAGTAAAATTTGAACATCTAAATGCGTTTTAAAGTAGGTTTGCTCCGAAGTGCAAACAAAAATAAACCGGGAGTGATCTCCCCTAAACTTTCTCGAATATTCTAATATAACACTACGTGGGATGTCAACTCGGAATATAGACATGATTTTTGTTTACTTAAACTTTTAAAAATAGAATAAAATCTAGTAGAAAAAAAATTGCGCACCAAGCGAGCACCAAAACCAAATGTGCGTAATAGTGCGCAATATTATTAGTACTTTATAAATTTACATGCGTTTTTTGAGAAATCGGAAATAGCGTAAATTAGTACCTCCGGTCAACGGAAATTACTCAAAATTTGATAGAAGGTAGAGAATTAGATCTTTTACTTACATGTGAAATTTCATTTATCTATCTAAATTAGTACTCAAGTTATAGGATTTTGAAAAATTCAAAGTAGAAAAAGTACCACTTCCGGTTATCGGAAATCGCTCAAAAGTTGATACGGATCTACGATTTTGATATAATACTTATATATATATGAAATTTCATCAACTAGCTGTAACGGTACTCAAGTAATCATGTTTACACACAGACAGACACACAGACACACACACACACAGACATACGGACAAGATTGCAAAATTATGTTTTTCCGTATCAGTGAGGTGTAAAACGTCGAGATTTGTAAAAATCTCGATTTTTTTGCACGATTACAATACTTTCTCTATACTACGTATATACGAGAAAGTAAAAAGGATACATTATATGGTTATGTCTTCAGGAACGTCGGCTCTTTTAACTGAAAATAACAAAACTAGACATAATAAATTCGGATAGGCCCATTATCAGTTAACACTTCCTAGAAATTACACATTGGTACTCCATCATTTTGAGAAGACAGTGCCAATTGTATTATGTCAAGTTGGGGAGAAAGTAATAATCAACTCTCAGTCTATTCATGCAGAATCTGATTACGTTTACAACAGATGTTGTGTATAGAGCGTTAACACGACTCCTTTAGATGTGCGCGCGTGTTCATCCGACTCTGTCCGGATATTAATTACTACATATATACTGGCTTAAAGTGTTAGTGGCACGTATGAGATCACTCCCAGTTTTGAAATGCGCGTAAATTATGACCACGAACCAAGTAGTATAGTAATGAGGAAACTGGTGAGGTCGACCTAGCCTCCATTTAATTACGATAAGCTTGTTTGTAGTTATAATACTTAACCTTATAGAGTTTTATTAAGATTAGGTACTACAAATACAAACCAGTGTATACATGTTGTATTGGCAGTAAAAAACGACATATGTAAATGTCTTTTCACATTTTGTATTCAACAGTCCCCTGTTAAATACAATCTGTATAACTGAGTTTATGTATGATGTATTTTTTATACAACAACCCTTCTTGGCGTAAAGCCTTGTCTAAACAAAACTCCTTCTTGAAGTGTTGTCTGTGTTTTAGCAACTCTCCTAACCTGGCGTTTGGGTGTGTTTTCAAATCTCTCCAAGTATGCGTTGAGACTTGTTGTTACAATCCTCCAACTCGGCGTGTAGACTTTTTGGCACAGTTTAGCCATGTAAGCCTATGCTGTGGATGGTGTTAGCCCGTAGGTTGAACGAGGGGCGTGGCGTGGTCTATCGGTAGACCTACACGCTTGGTAACCCGGAAGTGTTAATAACACGAGAAAGGTTTAACTACTACAACTACTACAACTACAACGGTGCAATGTTTGGCTTGAACTAAATACAATTCACCTTGACACTTGGGTAGACTATATACACAACTTTGTTTGATCCACGTTTTATTGCTTGTTACATTCCATTAAAAGACGGGTTAGAGGGCCCACTATGGCTATGCATTTACACGTTTACCCATTAGTTCTATTCATTGCTAATTCATAAGTCTTTCAAAAAAAATATAATACATACACTAGGCATTGATTATCATTTAATTCAAATACTAAATGAAAATGTATCTTATAAATCTTACAAAACATCACTTTACGTTTTTCCACCTTAGCTTTAAAAAAATTGAATACAATGTTTTCATAACACACTTAAAAAAAGTAAACGTAACATTTCTTTTGCTGTAGGGTTGTTGCTATAATGAATGTAATAAATCTTTAGGGCAGCCAGTGCTTTTGTTATGTTAACTAAAGAGACGAATTGTTCCCACTGAAGTCAATTTTGAACTTCTGTTAGTGCTTCCCATTTCAATTAAATCTTTAGGACTCATTCTTTTGGAATTTACAATCACGAATCAGAACTCTGTTTTCACGAGCACGTCGTTTTCATCAAATAGCCAGTAGCCCAGTAAAGCTCAGGAAGACAATATATTTTAAACAGCCATGGTGGTGGTTTAAAACCATGTGCTAATTAAAACTAATGTTTCACACACAAACACACACAGATGCTCATGCATACATTTGTCTGACTTTTGGGTTTCAGTACTTTGAGGAAAGGTGTAGGTTTGTATGAATATATTTTGAGTTAAAAACAATGTCAAAAACAAAACATGTGAAAACATTCAGAAAAAGATTTTAAATTTTAATAACTGGTTGAATTGTCTATTTTTGAACATTTAATTCACATCAACCTATACTAGGGATACAATACCAATTATAAAATACAGTTGAAACAAATTATAAATTATTGCTGATTCTAGAATAAAATTATATATTTTTTTCAAGTAAATTAAATTGAGTTGTGAGATTATTATTTTTCACACACACACACACACAAATATTTCTTTTTCTAAACTTAACCACATCATTGAGACACAAATTATAAAATAAGTATAAACCTGCCACTTTTTAAAACTTAAATCAAAATTAAAAGTGTACACAACATTTAAAATACTTACATACTTCTATTAATATAAATATGATGTAGATACAAGCATTAAGAATTATCTTAGATAAATACAAACCAGGCCCACTTGAAAATTTAAACAAACACAACCAGCACAATACATTTACAAAATCGTTATTGCTTTTTTAATGTAGTCATAATACATCGCACATGATGTAATTACTATCATTAAAACTGAACGTAAATATGTACTTAACTAAAACATTTCATGATGTAAATCTAATTAATTATTTCTCTTATACTTACATTCTGAATACTTATATAAGTAAGACTAGAGTAAATTAAATATCACTTAAATTAAAATACCACTAAAAATTAACAAACAAAACGCCAATGATAAATATTTGAAACGTTAATTCATTTAAACCTGAAGAAACTACAACCATTGCCAGACTAGCAACCACAGAAGTGTCCAATATTTTCAATCAAATTCCAGAGCATCTTTACCACTTCCCTCAGGACTGATGCCAATGGGTTGGTGGTTTAAGTCGTTGCCTTTCATCTGGTCTCCTGGATTCTTGATGCCAGTATCCCAGAGTGAGGCCATGTCTGCATATTTTCTACCTACTTCTGTGGTGTTGGAATCTGCGGCTGAAAATACAAAAAAATAATTTTGAAATAGACATTAACAAAAGAAAGACAATGTGTCTGTGTTCATATTGCATGTTTGTTTTTATATCCTCTTATACACTAGTAATGAAAAAAAAAGATTTCCTTTTAGACCTAACATTAAAGTAGCGTTTGTATGTTTCTTGACCTAGGCATATGAAGGGATAGCGTGGTCAGATCTATTCCCAGACGCCTTTATTTTTCCCAATGTAAGTTAGATACACATCAGCGCTGAGTAGAATCAATGACGTTCAATTCACTCGAGCCCGGATTCGAACACTTAAATCGTACAATACTTGAGTGTTCGGATCCCTGGCTTGAGTCTACTGTCTTGAACCTGGATTCGAACTCGAAACTTTCGGGTTAGCAGTATAAAACTCTAGAACTGGACCACGCCTTACCATTACTTCACACTTTACACGTATATCTACATTCTTTGTAAAAGACAATAAGAGTTGGAATCAATAGTGCTAATTGATTTAGTGAGTGTATAAGAAGTACACGACTCAAGGTTATGTTGGTTACATTCATTTACGCCATTGAAGTTAAAACTTTTTTTTTAAAGACTAATATCAATTAACAAGAAGGAATGTTGGGGGTGGGGGTGGGAGGGAGGGGGATAGACGAACGCATAATACGATAAATTATGTTTTAAAAAATGACATACCTTTTTTGTTTTTTTCACGTAACATTGCAATCAACAGAGAGATCGTTTTCTCTTGTTCTTTGACTAATCATTATAGATAAGAAAAAAAAATAGATTAAGGTCACGATACAGACAAACAAACCGGGAGTGACCTCCCATAAACTTAGATATACATCTAAGTATATTTCCTACATAGAATTAGATCGTTTACATATGAAATTTCATTTATCTATCTAAAATTGTATTTCTTCTTTATTCTTAATTTTTAGTGTTGGAAGTGATCAAGCCTTATCTGCCAGAAAGTTTGATTTCGAGACTTTTTTTTGCCGACTCGACCACGCCTCAATCACAATTAAGTATACGTGTCAACTGTTTATGCGCCATTGAGGCCATTGACTCCGATTTCATCCTGCTTTTCTTTTTGGAATTGCTTCCATAGCCTTTGTCCAACCAAGAACAAACTACAAGGCAACAGTTGTTTGATTTTGGAGTTGTCTTTCCTAGAAGAGTGGCTGTCACAAGCTAACGAGCCTCATCTGCCCGAGGGTTCGAACACGAGTCTTTTTGGTTTAGCAACCTTGAGCTTTACCGACTCAACCACGACCTCGAAATAGTACTCAAGTTATAGGCTTTTGCAAAATTAAACCAGAAAAAGTTCCTCACGAATCTACAAATTTAATATAATACTTATATATGCAATTTCATCAACCTACGGTACTTAAGTTATCGAGTTCACAGACACACATACACACACATACACACACAAGAACATGTGGAAAACATAGCAAAACTATATGTTTCCAACACAGGGAGGTGTAAAACGTCGAGATTTGTAATATTCGATTTTTTTTTATTACAATACTTTCTCTATACTTGGTGTACTAGAAAGTAAAAAAGTGGATAATACATCATTAGATAATAATAATAAAATATGATTTAATTGATAAGTAGATCGCCCTATTCACTATCATTCTGGACTGCAAACTATTTTTACGAACTAAACATTTGGACAATTTTTTGTTTAGAAAAATGACCTACTTTGTTTTTGAAGATTTTCCTCTTCCTTTACAAGTTCCTCATATTTCTGTCGAAGTTCCTCATTTTCAGTTACCAAATCTTCAGCACTGGTTCCTAGTTGGGTAAAGATTTTTTTACTCGTAATTAACATTGCAAAGTTAAAGAAACAGTAAAAATAATCCCCGATAAATCTTTAAAAAGAAACAAAAATTACCAATTGTTTATTTTTATGTTTTAGAAACTCAGCAACCTCGGCAGAATTCATCACCAATACATTATCAGATATTTATTTCACAACTAAACTTTCTAAGTGGGGAGAAGGATTTTCGACTGGTAGAATGCTCAAACGTAATATACAAGCTTTATATATATATATATATATATATATATATATATATATATATATATATATATATATAAAAATATATATATATATATATATATATAATATATATATATAAATATATATATATATATATATATATATATATATATATATATATATATATATATATATATATGTATATGTATATATATATATATATATGTATATATATATATATATATATATATATATATATATATATATATATATATATATATATATACGACTTACTTGTTATAACTATTTTTTTAAGACATTCAGCCAAATTTAGTATCACTCTATCTCTTGCTCTGAGTTTCTCTGTCGTTTTTGCTACTAACAAAAAAAAGTGACAGAAAAATTATTAAAATCAGATGAAATGAAATATATTCTATAAAATCCGGCAGATACAAAATAATGCAAATGTGTCTGGGGGTAAGGTTGGCAAGCAATTGATTGAACATTTCTTAATATCCCCCTTTAAATTATCTTGAATTAGGAAGTTCTTTTTGTAAAAGGAGTCTTACGTTTCTCGTTCAACCGTTTGATTTCCTTTGTTTGTTTGCCTTCTTTTTGCTGCTTGGCTAATGCTTTTTCAGTTGCATAATAGTGTTCTGTAATTTAAACAGCGTTGTTGTATAAAAATATGTATTACAATTTTAAAAATTAAGAAAATAAACAATTAACACACGTTTAAATAATAGGTAATTTTTTTCTTTAAGTTTTCATACATAGTTTTTGTTTGCAAAGTAGAACCTATCATTACATAAGCAAACCTAAATACATAAAATATTACGAATATTTTGAGACGTCTTACTTATTGTAACTTTGACTACAACAGTTTTTCATGCACTTACTTGTTGCTCTTTTGTAAATGGCCCAAAGTATTAAAATAACTGAAAATACAGTTTATATTCACATAAAAGTGCCTATATAAGGGAGATATATATATATATATATATATATATATATATATATATATATATATATATATATATATATATATATATATATATATATATATATATACAATTATATATATATATATATATATATATATATATATATATATATATATATATATATATATATATATATATATACATTAGAATGGCCAAACACAGGTTGACAGACGCACAGAAAAATGCACAGACATATTAAATTGTATAATAAAAAAAATACACTAACCTGTGATGGCTTTTCCAAAGACCCTGCGATAATCTTTAATTGTTTTTGGCGCTATAACAGTTTAAAAAGTTAATTATGAGAATGTGGTTTAAAAAATTAATAATCTATAAACGGTTATTTGGATTTATTTGTACCTTTAGGCGCTTTTGGTGGTTCTTTTATTTGATATGGCAAATACAGGTAAGGACTCCATTCATCATCGGTCGTGGAATTAGCACTTGAGTTATCTGTATGCGAAAAAGATGTATTAAAAATATAAAAGTTTGATATATATACTGCACAGTATTAATTCTAAACTCTGTTCCATCTGCGTCCTTATCCACCTTTTACCTGTATCAATATTATTTTCCACACAGCTGGGTTTTTAATGAAATCACAAGTCCCATAATCCTTGTGGGCATTTAATTAGATGTTGTGAGTAATAATGTTCATAATTTAGTTTTAATTTTACTAATATGTATTTGTAGCCTATGTATATTAAACGTTTTAGAGCTATGTAGTTGATTCTTTGCTTTGTCACTAATATCATTTAACGTGTAGTAAAGCGCATTGCCTTTCGACCAATAACAATTAAAAAAATATATATTCATCAAACAAGTACAACACTTAAAAACAGGAGGCCAAAAATTCACGTGCAACGGGTACTGATGCCTAATAGCCTATATATATATATATATATATATATATATATATATATATATATATATATATACTAGCTGCATCCCGTGCTCCGCCACGGTAAATCTTTTTAAAATATACCAACTTTGGAACAGAACAAAACAAACAAAAACACAACACAAACACAAATACATATATATATATTTATAACAAAATTGTATTAATTTTAAAATCCCAAGATTTACTGTTTTTACTTAAGCTAAATTTGAAAATTCGTTTTTTTTAAAAAGGCTAAAAACTAAAGACACAACAGGCAACAATAATCGTATGCTTTATCGAATCAATCGCCTTTATCTGGCGCCACGGACGTGTGCTATTTTGGGCTCTGGACTATCACATTAGCGCTGTAGCGCCTAAGTTCGTTTTAAATAGTGCGATAGACTATCGGTTCAGTCGGCTTTATACTCGTTCACTAAAATGAATCAGGCGCGTCGTCTTAGGACCCCGATAGGGCGCGATATGCCCCCGTGCTATCCTCGGACATTCTTCAAAGCTATCGGCAACGCGCGGGGACAGTCACGCTAGTACTTTATAAACAGTTGCATTCCTTCGAAAAGGTTAAATATTCATGATGGCCGCATCGGTCATATTTACAAAGATTCCCTCACCTATTTTTTTCAATTTAAAAACATATTATACACAGTGGCGGAACTAGAAAAAAAAGGGGCACCCCGCAAAAAATTTGTTTAGCCACCCCCCCCCTATATATATATATATATATATATATATATATATATATATGTATATATGTATGTATATATGTATGTATATATATATACAAACACAAAATAAGAACATAGTATGTGTTGGCCTCTTCGGGTTTTGTGAAAATGTTTTTTTTTCAATTAATACAGATTACAACATCATGTCATGTGTGTAAGTGTATAAGTCTGTTTTGTAAAAATCACGTTTATAATTTTTTTCGGCAATAAGACCTAACAACAGTTCAGGCAAAAGAATATAAAACAAGAAAGCTTTGTATAAGTAATGGTGTCTCGTGTTTTGTTTATTTTTATGTTTTTTTTTTGTATTTATATTATTAATTTTAAATACATTTCCTTTTTGTACAATGTCATTCTTTAGTAAGTATTTTATTTAAACAATAATTAAGAGAAGTAATTGCTTTTTAATTTGTTTTGTACAAATCTATTAAAAGGAGCTTATGAGCACCTCAATTTTATTATTTAAAACGGAAATAAGTCATGGAAGTGGTTTGAACGTTTACTTATCTTTGAAAAGTTTGATTGTAGGAGAAAGAGGACTCGGCTTTCACAGTGGTTTAAAAACAAAGGGAAAAAGAATATACAAGAGCGTGGGGTGGTGTCTATAGAATAAAGATAATCCAACTGCAGCTACGGTAATTTTTTGCAAAACCACCATCAAGTCAAAAATGCAAGAAAATTAATTATCTTTTAACAATAATTTTTTTTATTATGGTCGACTGCGGGCCCCTATACGGCGTGCCCCCCCCCCCCCTCCGCATTGCGGGGTCTGGCAGCACTGTAGTTCCGCCCCTGATTATACACTAATGTGTAGAGAAATATTGCTCCATGTTAAGCAATATATGTAATGTATGTAAATAAAAAATTTAATCAATGTCCTTCCCTCTCCCACCCCTTTCAGTTTTATAACCCCTACCCTATGTACAGAAAAAAAATGTCTGAAAGAAACTGCTAATGATTACTGTATCACCGGTAAAACTTCAACAGTTGAAGTAATTACTCACCGAATGCATATGTTGCTCCCAGGAGAAGCATAAGGACCAATATTTTCATTGTAAATGAAGTCTTACTGTCATTTTTAAAAAATGAATGCAGACAACTTGAATATAACGAAAAGCAATATATAAATATATATATATATATATATATATATATATATATATATATATATATATATATATATATATATATATATATATGTATATATATATAAATAGATATATAGATATATAGATATAAACTGTCTAAAGAAAAAAATTTCCTCTAATGGATGTTGTACATCGAGATGACACACAAATATTAGCAGATTTATCTGCTCTGGGTTTGAACTCGAGACTTTTTCGAATTTATCAACCATGAGCTTTTTGCCGACTCGACCACGCCTCCAACACAATTACGCGTTACGTGCCAACTGGTTATGCGCCATTGAGGCCATTGACTCTGATTTCAGCCTTTATCTTTTTGGATTTGCTTCCATAGCCTTTGTCCAACCAAGAACAAACTACAAGGCAGCAGTTGTTTAATTTTGGAGTTGTCTCTCCTAGAAGAGTTGCTGTCCCCAGCTAACGAGCCTCATCTGACCGAGGGTTCGAACTCGCGACTTTTTGGTTTAGCAATCATGAGCTTTACCGACTCGGCCACGCCGACCCTTGACAGGGGTGTGATTTACTTGGGGGCGATGGTAGAAAGAAATCAAGGTTTGCTAAACCGAAAAGTCGCTATTTTAGGCAAGATACGGGTTGACGTAGTGGTAAGGTATTGGTGACAGAAAATTGCCCACAGCTAAAGTGTCGTCACTTACCCGTATCTTGCCTAAAATAGCCACCCAGCAACACTCGTAAATTATGATACACGTATGTGTCTTTGCGTATTAGTCAAATAAGTTTCCTCGTCAAGTGGGGGCTTGGCAGTCTGGGTCTGTTCCTGTTTACCCAGATTTTTAGCTGGTTGAGCTGGAAGTTTAGAGTTCGTGTAAGAGGCGTAGCGGGGACAAACTTTAGATTTGCACCCCCCCCCTCAAACTTGCGATTTGCACCCACCCCCCTCAAACTTTCAGTTTGTTTTTCCAACCCATTTTGGCGCCCCCTACGGACAGCACCCTAGGCGACCGCCTAGTTCGCCTTATAAGTAGCGCCGGCCCTGACTCTACTTCATCTGCGCAATGTATCTCTATGCCTAAAGAGATATCTTTCTGTTTTTTACATAACTTTAATCAATTTAAATCATTGCTTTATTACCATTGCATGCTCTAATATAGAGTATAGACCACACCGCACCTGTCAAGTAACATCCACCACACTTTGAATAAAAAGTACAAAGTGTGTTGGAAAACAATTTCATGCTCTGCGCACACACGTCCACACGTACACAGAAACTCCACCTACTTGGTTGTAGCTGGCTTTAAATAGACCCGAGTGGCTGTTGATGTCAATGGCCTCTTTGTTAGACTATACCAAGGCGTCGGTGTCAGCTGTCAGCTCTTCCTCGAACCCGTCTAGCGGGACCTGTAGGTCGCCATCTTTGTCGTCACGTAAACAGTTGATGACGCCAAGGATGTTTAAAGATGCCCTACAGAAACTGACATGAAATGGGGCATAAATGGGGAATAGTGGGGAATAATTAACCGTCGGGGTGGGGAAGTTTGAGTGGGCTGTGATTTTGGTGTGAGAGTTTGGTTTGAGAAGCGACACGGTTTAACAATGCTAAGAAATCGACACGGTTCAAAGGTCAAACAGAAGTAGTTGAGGTATAATTGTGTAAGAATCTGTGATAAAAATGATAGATATGTAATGATTCAAAGTGAATGCGTGCTTAAAATGTCTATTTCTCTCTTCTTCTTCTTCTTCGTTCTTAATTTTTAATGTTGAAAGGAATTCCCTACAACACAGTTAAGTATTACGTGTCAACTTGTTATGCGCTATATATGCCGTTGACTCCGATTTCAGCCTGCTTTTCGTTTTGGATTTGTTTCCATAGCCTTTGTCTAATCAAGAACAAACTACAAGGCAGCCAGTTGTTTGATTTTGGAGTTGTCTTTTCTAAAACAATTGCTGTCCTCAGCTATCGAGGCTCATCTACCCGGGTATGTCTCTCAATTAAAGAGATTATAAACAAAAGTTAGGTTTTAAGTTTATGGACTGATGTGAATACTAAAGAAATAAGTCGTTATTTCTAATCTTTATGAATCGTTAGCCTTTAAAGTTTAAAATTAGAATGTTTCGTGCGAGAAATAATGTTATTCTCCCTTAATTAATCCTTACTTATAGGCTACATTCTTATTTGACAAAGCCGAATTTGTAAGCGATATAAAACCGAAAGCAAAACCAAACTTAACACAGAATATATTGCTATTTTTGATAGATCTACCTACAATTCCAAATCTTTGAAGTAATCGATTACAATACACCACTACATTAAACTAAAAACCTAACGCAAACATTACGAATCATTGCTATGTCAGCTCCAAAAAGGTTAAAGTGTTGTTTTTGTTCTTGTCTATAGTTAACTCACTGTTCCTATCTTTCGCGGATAATTTAAAAAAAACCAACTACTTAGATCTAGACCTAGATGTAGACTCTAGAATATATTACCTAGATCTAGATTTTAGATCTTGATCAAAATGTTTAAAAAGAAGGCTGTCAATCTAGATCCTACCTTTCACAATTCGAACAAGATTTTACCATACGAATCTTGTAGCTATATTGGAGCTGATTTAGAAGCCGAGAATAAAATTGCGAAATGTTTTCCAGTCCTTGTTCTCCATACCATAGTTATAATGTCACAATTGTTTAATGTTTCTTTATTTGCTCACTTTCCTAATAACTGTTTCTGTCCCACCATTACAAACGTCATTTATTTTCGAGCACCGGAAGTGGGAATTTTATAAAAGATATGGCGTCGAGATTATACCAGCGATTAGAAAATTGACGTCTAGGATCAAGTAGTTGGGAGGCTGTCTGTGGAAGACCTACGGTCTAGAGCCAAGTGTACCAAACTAACGACTTCCAGGTAGGCAAGCGCGTGTTTTACCGCTAGACCAAGCTATTCCCTATTATGTAATTTACTATGGTCCAAATAGCTATGGTGGAGATTCAATTTAAAAAAAATAAGTAACCAAGTACTGCTTTCTCATATTATTCAGCATTTAAAATTCTAATTGAAATTAATTATGTTAATTACACAAGGTCAGTCAGTCTAGTCACCTTGACCTTAATATCCCTATGACAAAAAAAATGTTTAATAGCTTGCACGGTGGTGTGTGTAGGTCTATTAATAGAATGATTGAATGTAGCATAACAAAAGGGTAGGTAAGGGGAAATTTTCTATATAAATTCTGTTAAGTTGGTGGTGGGGTAAATTTTATTAGGGTAGGGGGGGGGGTACCCGATCTCCCCCCCCCCCCCCCCCCCTTCCCCTCCCCCGAGAGATACTCGAAAGAAACTCTTGAGTAGCAGTCTGTGGTTAAAATTCATGATTGTAAAACCGAAATGGTCCCGAATTCGAAACCCCGGGCAGATGAAGCTGGGGACAGAAACCCATCTAGGATAGAAAACTCCAAAATCAAAACCCTGCTACCTTGTAGCTTTTTCTTGGATATACAAAGACTTTAAAAGCATACCTAGAAAGAAAAGTAGGCTGAAATTGGAGTCAGCGGTCTATATGGTGCTTAACAAGTTGACACGTAATACCTAACAAGTTGACACGTAATACTAAAGGGGGTCGGAGTAAAACCCTCCCAACATTACAACTATGATAAAAGAAGAAGAAAAAGTAGATGTCTACATTTTTAACTCCGACTTTCAACTAATCAGTAATTGCTGCTCAAAAAAGGATATTTAATATTTTATATTTTTTCCAATCCCTATTCTTCCTTCCCCCCCCCCCCCCCCCTCCATCCAGCTGCACCTCGGCTATACGACGGTCTTAATTTTAGAGAGGAAGTCTATCTTTTACTTTAGCAATCCGAATACACTGAAATTACGCGTCAACTTTGGTGTGGTGTGTAACATCGGATTTTCCCAGCGCACCAACAAGAAACAGTGCGGCCATTAGTTCCGGCCACGTTCTGAAAACATTTGCTAAACAGTTGTTGACTTTAAAAGTCACGAAAAAATGTATTAATCAGAATAACAGGCCTTTTTATTTACTAACCGCTGTTTTATTTATAAATAACCAACTCCAAAGTTTCTTATAGATTATAAGTTCTTGTTCGAGTCAATGCCCGACCAACTTTATCACTCTACTCGTTTCTATTATTAGCAATAGACTCTAGAAGGAATCCAACTGAAGAAGCAGATTGAGGTATGTTCTATCCTCGCCAATGAACGTGTAATGTCAGGTTTCTAATTAATTAGCGATATCATGATGCAGTTGTCTTGAAACTATCTTGAAAATTTAGTCGTTTTGCTCATCATTAACCCACTCCCTCGCACGTAACAGATTAGAGTACGTGTTAGGTTTTTTTGAGGGTTCCTACTAGTTCTAATTCGTGTAGGTTCTAGAAATTTCGAACGCATGCTAAATATAGATTTTTCGTGGATCGCTTGAAGGGTTCCCATTGCAGGTTCTGTTTATGATATAAATACCATGGTATGTTTTGGATATGGATCATTGTGTACGTCCTGTTTGGGATATCATTTTATTTAATGTAATGTTTGTGATATGATTCACATTCCTAATTGTGTCTTGGTTACAACTGTAGGTCATGTTTGTGAAATTTGTTCTTAGTGTAGGTCATTTTTTCGATATGGTTCTCATTTTAAATCCAGTTTTGATATGCTTAGCATTTTAGGTCCTGTTTTCGCTATGGTTATGTTTGTAGGTTATGTTTGTGACTTGGTTACAACTGTAAGTCATGTTTGTGACTCGGTAATCGCTGTATGTCATGTTTGTGACTTGGTTCCCGCTTAAATCATATTTGTGACTTGGTTACAACTGTAGGTCATGTTTGTGACTTGGTTACAACTGTAGGTCATGTTTGTGACTTGGTTCCCACTGTAAGTCATGTTTATGACTTGGTTAAAACTGTAGGTTATGTTTGTGGTTTGGGTACAACTGTAGGTCATGTTTGTGACTTGGTTCCAACTGTAAGTCATGTTTGTGACTTGGTACCCGCTGAAGGTCATGTTTGGGACTTGGTTACAACTGTAGGTCATGTTTGTGACTTTGTTCCAACCGTAAGTCATGTTTGTGACTTGGTACCCGCTGAAGGTCATGTTTGTGACTTGGGTACAACCGTAGGTCATGTTTGTGACTTGGTTACAACCGTAGGTCATGTTTGTGACTTGGGTACAAATTTTTTACAAGAATTAAAAAACAGATAGTGTTACGTTCATTGTTTTTGGTTGTAGTTTGTGTAGGCCCTATATTTTGTTTATTTTTTTTTTAGATTGATACAATTTTTGTTTTGTCGGCCTACATTGTGTGTTTGTTCGTATTTCTTCAGAGTGCTACTTTCAATTTATTTTACATCATAGCGAAGTAATGACATACAGCTAGTAATTATATTTATATATATATATATATATATATATATATATATATATATATATATATATATATATATACATACATATATATATATATATATATATATATATATATATATATATATATATATATATATATATATATATATATATATATATATATATATATATATATATACTACACGTACATAGAACGTGTTAAAAATTCGGCGTCTTTTTTTTTGCTCTTTTCGATTCCCCTACAACGAACACTTGGATATGCCTCTGGTGACGTGGTTCACTTTGTAGCCACTAAATGTGACGTAGTTCCCACTGTTAGCTACTAAATGTGACATGGTTCCCACTGTTAGCTACTAAATGTGACACGGTTCCCACTGTTAGCTACTAAATGTGACATGGTTCCCACTGTTAGCTACTTAATGTGACACGGTTCTTATTGTAGCTACTAAATGTAACATGGTTCCCACTGTAGCTACTAAATGTGACACGGTTCTTATTGTAGCTACTAAATGTAACATGGTCCCCAAGGTAGCTACTAAATGTGACACGGTTCCCACTGTAGCTACTAAATGTAACATGGTTCCCACTGTAGCTACTAAATGTAACATGGTTCCCACTGTAGCTACTAAATGTTACATGGTTCCCATTTTAGCCACTAAATGTAACATGGTTCCCACTGCAGCTACTAAATGTGACACGGTTCCCACTGTAGCTACTAAATGTTACATGGTTCCCATTGTAGCCACTAAATGTAACATGGTTCCCACTGTAGCTACTAAATGTAACATGGTTCCAACTGTAGCTACTAAATGTAACATGGTTCCCACTGTAGCCACTAAATGTGACATGGTTCCCACTGTAGCTACTAAATGTGACACGGTTCCCACTGTAGCTACTAAATGTGACATGGTTCCCACTGTAGCTACTAAATGTAACATGGTTCCCACTGTAGCTACTAAATTTGACACGGTTCTCACGGTACCTACTAACTGTCACAAGGTTCCCACTGTAGCTACTAAATGTGACATGGTTCCCACTGTAGCTTCTAAGTGTTACATGTTTCCAACTGTAGCTACTAAATGTGACATGGTTCCCACTGTAGCCACTAAATGTGACATGGTTCCCACTGTAGCTACTAAATGTGACATGGTTCCCACTGTAGCCACTAAATGTGACGTGGTTCCCACTGTAGCCACTAAATGTGACATGGTTCCCACTGTAGCTACTAAATGTGACACGGTTCCCATTGTAGCTACTAAATGTAACATGGTTCACACTGTAGCTACTAAATATGACATGGTTCCCACTGTAGCTACTAAATTTGACACGGTTCCCACTGTAGCTACTAAATGTGACATGGTTCCTATTGTAGCTACAAAATGTTACATGGTTCCCATTGTAGCCACTAAATCTGACATGGTTCCCACTGTAGCTACTAAATGTGAAACGGTTCCCACTGTAGCTACTAAATGTGACATGGTTCCCACTGTAGCTACTAAATGTGACTTGGTTCCCACTGTAGCCACTAAATGTGACATGATTCCCACTGTAGCCACTAAATGTGACATGGTTCCTACTGTAGCTACTAAATGTGACATGGTTCCTATTGTAGCTACTAAATGTTACATGGTTCCCATTGTAGCCACTAAATGTGACATGGTTCCCACTGTAGCTACTAAATGTGAAACGGTTCCCACTGTAGCTACTAAATGTGACATGGTTCCCACTGTAGCTACTAAATGTGACATGTTTCCCACTGTAGCCACTAAATGTGACATGGTTCCCACTGTAGCTACTAAAAATGACATGGTTCCCACTGTAGCTACTAAATATGACATGGTTCCTACTGTAGCCACTAAATGTAACATGGTTCCCATTGTAGCTACTAAATGTAACATGGTTCCCACTGTAGCCACTAAATGTGACATGGTTCCCACTGTAGCCACTAAATGTGACATGGTTCCCACTGTAGCTACTAAATGTGACATGGTTCCCACTGTAGCTACTAAATGTGACATGGTTCCCACTGTAGCTACTAAATGTGAAACGGTTCCCACTGTAGCTACTAAATGTGACGAGGTTCCCACTGTAGCTACTAAATGTGGCGTGGTTCCCACTGTAGCGACTAAATGTGACGTGGTTCCCACTGTAGCGACTAAATGTGACGTGGTTTCCACTGTATCTACTAAATATGACATGGTTCCCACTGTAGCGACTAAATGTGACGTGGTTCCCACTGTAGCTACTAAATGTGACATGGTTCCCATTGTAGCTACTAAATGTGACATGGTTCCAACTGTAGCTACTAAATGTGACATGGTTCCCACTGTACCTACTAAATGTGACATGGTTCCCACTGTAGCCACTAAATGTAACATGGTTCCCACTGTAGCCACTAAATGTGACATGGTTCCCACTGTAGCTACTAAATGTGAAACGGTTCCCACTGTAGCCACTAAATGTGACTTGGTTCCCACTGTAGCTTCTAAGTGTCACTAGTTTCCAACTGTAGCTACTAAATGTGACATGGTACTTACTGTAGCTACTAAATGTGACATGGTTCCCATTTTAGCAACTAAATATGACATTGTTCCCACTGTAGCTACTAAATGTGACGTGGTTCTCAAGGTAGCTACTAACTGTCACTTGGTTCCCACTGTAGCTTCTATCTTAAGGACATAATAATATTCAAATCTACGACAATCAATATTGAAATGTTGTTTTTTGTAATTTGTGTACAATTTTTATTTTGTATATATTTTATATACAGCAATTACATTTTATAAAGTTAATTCATGGATCAGTGTAGTAATCCCAGGCCACTGAAAATACGATTATGTTGACATAATTTAAATAATTAAAATTTAAAAAATATAATAGATTCTTGTAGAAAAAAGTATTGCACAGCAAACAATATCTATTAATAAAAGCCCATAAGCGCACCTCTCTCTCTTTCTCAATCTCTCAATCTCTCTATCTCTCTCTCTGTATTTCCAGAGGTTAAGAGATCAGTATCTTCAGCAATATATGGATAACTTTAAAATACGGACTTTTTTAAAAATAATATGTTGGGTGTTTTAAATATATAAACTACATTGTATTTAAAGAAAGAAAATAAAAAAAAACATTCGAATGAAGAAATACATTTTAATTAGGGGTCATCCATTTATGACGTCCACACGTGCTTAAATTTAATAATTTAAAAAATAAATATAAAAACTGATCATACATTGTAGATCATACATTAAATAGGCCGTTCTTGTAGTAAGCATCAGAAATGTAGCTGTTTACCACCCGCCAAAGAAAAAAAGCGATTTTTTTTTAAGAAACGGGAGGGGATGGAGCAATGACCGCGGCAATTTTCTAAAACAGTTCATGGTATTTAAAGTTTATTTTCAAACGTTTCAAGCAATTGTAACTAAATCATAGTAGACCTACATCATTATTTTGTATCATAGCCTAAGATGATGTAGATGTAGTCATTTTTTTTAAGTAAAAAACTCAAAATAAACACGTTACAATTAAATATTTAAAAAACATAGTGTGCAAATGCGCTCGCTTGGTCAGGTGTGTAGGGCTCACGGTCAGCCCGACCACAAAAAGGGAGAGAGGTGGTTTGTTATAGAAGCACATGCAGCGAAAAGTTGAGAAAAAGTAATATAATGACTTCACGTTGATTAGCCGAATGTATATCGTTGATCGCTAGACACCCACAAATGACAGTAAAAGGTTCGGTCTACAGCATCTTCAATTTAAAAAAAAAAGTATGACTGCCTGCAGTGGGTAAAAAAGCCTTTAAAATTGAGGGGCAGGGTACACATTCTTTCAAAAAAGAACAATGTTAGAACATTCTCATTTACTCGGTAGGTTTACACGCCGTAGACTTGCGGAAATCTAGTAAAAGTTGTGTGGGACTGGGAGACTAAGTAGATGAGTTATGTGGGAGACTGTGAGTACAGAGGTATGTGAGAGAAAATTAGGTAGAAGAGTTGTGTAGGAGACTGTAAGAAGAAGAGTTGTGTGGAAGACTGTGTGAGAAAATGTGGGTAGAGTTGTGCTGGAGAATGTGGGTAGAGTTGTGCTGGAGACTGTGTGAGAAAATGTGGGTAGAGTTGTGCTGGAGAATGTGGGTAGAGTTGTGCTGGAGAATGTGGGTAGAGTTGTGCTGGAGACTGTGTGAGAAAATGTGGGTAGAGTTGTGCTGGAGAATGTGGGTAGAGTTGTGCTGGAGAATGTGGGTAGAGTTGTGCTGGAGACTGTGTGAGAAAATGTGGGTAGAGTTGTGCTGGAGAATGTGGGTAGAGTTGTGCTGGAGAATGTGGGTAGAGTTGTGCTGGAGAATGTGGGTAGAAAAGTTGTGTGGGAGACTGTGGGTAGAGGAGTTGTGTGGGGGACTGTGGGTAGAGGAGTTGTGTGGGGGACTGTGGGTAGAGGAGTTGTGTGGGGGACTGTGGGTAGAGTTGTGCTGGAGAATGTGGGTAGAAAAGTTGTGTGGGAGACTGTGGATAGAGGAGTTGTGTGGGATACTGTGGGTAGAGGTGTGTGGGAGACTGTGGGTAGAAGAGGTGTGTGGGAGAATGTGGCTAGAGGAGTTGTGTGGGAGACTGTGGGTAGAGGAGGTGTGTGGGGGACTGTGGGTAGAGGAGGTGTGTGGGGGACTGTAGGTAGAGGAGGTGTGTGGGGAACTGTGGGTAGAGGAGTTGTGTGGGAGACTGTGGGTAGAGGAGATGTGTGGGAGACTGTGGGTAGAGGAGATGTGTGGGGGACTGTGGGTAGAGGTGTTGTGTGGGAGAATGTGGGTAGAGGAGGTGTGTGGGAGACTGTGTGTAGAAAAGTTGTGTGGGAGACTGTGGGTAGAGGAGTTGTGTGGGAGACTGTGGGTAGAGGAGGTGTGTGGGGGACTGTGGGTAGAGGATATGTGTGGGAGAATGTGGGTAGAGGAGGTGTGTGGGAGACTGTGGGTAGAGGAGGTGTATGGGAGAATGTGGGTAGAGGAGGTGTGTGGGAGAATGTGGGTAGAGGAGGTGTGTGGGAGACTGTGGGTAGAGGTGTTGTGTGGGAGACTGGGTAGAGGAGTTGTGTGGGGGACTGTGGGTAGAGGAGATGTGTGGGGGACTGGGTAGAGGAGGTGTGTGGGGGACTGTGGGTAAAAAAGTTGTGTGGGAGACTGTGAGTAGAAGAGGTGTGGGAGATAGTGGGTAGAGGAGTTGTGTGGGGGACTGTGGGTAGAGGAGGTGTGTGGGGGACTGTGGGTAGAGGTGTGTGGGAGACTGGGTAAAGGATTGTCTCTATACAAAGCGGTTGTGATGTTAAAGTGTGCACACTTTTCATGCACACTTTATTCATATTTACTTTAAAAAGTGCACACTTAGATTCATTACTAAATACCATCAGGAAATATTGTAATTCCTGTTTACATGTGATTAGTCGTTAGGTCTCTAAAATCTGCAAACAATGTTAAAAAACTATTCCAATTAGTTTTTTGAATAAAAAGTATATTTTTATTCCTAGTTAAGTTGATGATGGCCGAACAGAATCAAGATCTGCTTAGCTCGATGGAAAACATATTTGATTGTATTTTGGAATGGGCTGAAGACCCAATGTTGGCTGTTATGTTAGATGTTATTGGATCTTTAATATTGGTAGAGTAAGTACTAATTTTGTAATTTCTATTTTTAAGTACATAGTTCTGTGACTTGTAAAGTAGTATGTGGCTGTTTTCAGGATCTCAGCATATAAATGGTCGATAATGCAATCAGCTCTAATATTACTAATACAATAGGGTAAAACGTTAGTTTTACCGGTAAGTATCCGGTAATGTTAGTTGAGTTTCGTATACATAAGTTATTATAAACTATAAACCAAGTTTTTTTACCACTGAAATATAAAAATAAATTCCTCTAAATAATTACATTTTTTTTTATATCCGACTTTATAAAACTGTAAATTGAAAAATGCGATGCGGGAAACAAATTTTATTTTTTAATGAAATTTTTTCGTAAGAGCATGGACGGTCAGGTCTAACGGTAGAGCGTTCGATTCCTTACGCGAAAGTTTCGAATTACATTAGGGAAAGTAAAGACGGCTTGTCATAGTGTTAACTACTCTATCCCTTTCATATTCCGATGTCACAAAAAACAGGTAAATTACTTCACTGCCCCAGCGACCATCATCTTTGAACAGGGGATCATAATGGTGTTTTATCTGCTCTTTTGTTGTAATTCGCCTAAATTATCTCACTGGTGCGCTGTTGTAGGGTATTTATCTTTAAGGAAAAGGGGTTTTATAACTTGTACAGTCCGCCTATGACCATACACTCTCCACAACATACTATGGTCATATCAGTAGCGTCTCTAGGTCGGGTGTCACCTGATGCGGCACTTCGTGGTGTCAACACCCCCCCCCCCCCCAAGAAACAATGTATAGGCCTATATATATATATATATATATATATATATATATATATATATATATATATATATATATATATATATATATATATGTTTGTGTGAGTGTGTGTGTGTGTATCACCAACATAGACCTATAGTTTAAATACATGCCACATACGGGTACATGTATGTGTATAACCTTTATTCACTGCAGATTTAATAGTAACGATGTTTATCTATAGTCTGCTAATAATAGTATTTATGGTGTCACCCCCTCCACCCCCCCCTCATCGCTTGTAATAATAGTCGTTTTGTACTGAAAAGACTATTGAACTTTAATTTAATCACTAAAGGATCTGGCAAAAGGCATTTTCTTCTGTACATTTTGCAATATTTTGACTTGGTGTCACCCCCCTAAATGGTGTCACCCGTTGGGGTTTGCAACCCCCGCCCCGCTCTCGCTACGCCTCTGGGCGATATTATATACAACTATTTTTTGCCAATAGATCAGTGTATTTGATATTTTAAAATCATTTTGTCAGCAATATGTTGTTTCCATTACGTGTCGTGTAATGTTTTACTGACATTTTACTGTATAGTTACAGTGTTGGAACATATGTTTTGTACACATGCTATAGTTTGCATAAAATTTGACCAATGGAGATGAAACAACTTGTTTAAATGATTACTAGTATGTCCTTTATTTCAGGCTGCCGAGACATCTTTTTAAGTTGGTGTCCTTGTTAACAGCAAGTGGAGCACTGTATATGTTTGGAAAACCTACCCCTGTGATATGGTTAACAATTGTGTACAGCTCTTACCAGATAGTCACAGAATTCGTGTATGCCCACAAGGATACTGCTGACTCAGACGTTGACATTGATGAAGAAACTTTGGATGAAGAAGACAAATCCATCGCAGATGTACTCAGCGTTCTTGAGGGGGTAATTACGCATAAAGTGAACTCACAGCACGAAACAGATGCTAATGTTGATAATTTTAAACCAAGCGCCACGGTACCCATTCAGAGTAAATTGTCAAGAGATAGTTTTAAAAATGATCCAGAAACAAGTCAGTCTGTACCAGCAGGATTAGTTAATAGTGGCAATTATTGCTTTTTTAACTGTTTTATACAGTGTATAGCTTGCAATATGAAGATACATGACTTTTTAAATTTAATAAATGACAAATCTGAAATTAAATCTGAAGCATTGAAAGCTGTTCTTGGAATAGTTCAGGAGATCAAATCATCATCACAGCCTGCTGTGGAAACTACACGTTTCATACCAGCCATAGCCAAACAGTTCAAGATCGTTAGAGAAATTGAGCAAAAACAGGAAGACGCCGCGGAAATGCTTTTTCTTTTTTTTTCCCATTTGCAAGATTTGGTGGGAAAAAACAGTATGTACTTGCTTAAGTCTATACTATATAGGGCCTCTAGGCTCATACCTAAGAAATGTTTTTAGTTGTTTATTATCCATTTAGTGAATTGTCTTTAGAGAAAATTTAATTAACACAAAATGTTTGCTTTGGCTAAGGTTAATTAACTATCCTGAATGTCTTTTTTTGTCCTTAGCAAACAAAGCTTTACTCTCGCAGGAGTCTAGAGAATTTAAAAGAAAAAATGTCCGTTACACCAAAGAGAGAAGACAAACTCTAACAGAACAATTTAAAACAAAGGTATAGATTAATAATGTTCTTACCTTATTACTATTTTTTTTACTGCTAACCCGTAAGTCTCGAGTTCGAATACGGGTTTAAGTCAGTAGAACGTTCCTAAGTATCCCCAACTCTGATAGGAACGTAAGTCACATTAGGGAAGTAATGGTGGCTGTGCAAATAGTTGACTACACTATCCCTTCATAATAGAAATCGGCGTAATGTACTTCACGTGACCCATGGACTGTAAGGTCTGAAAAGGGAACGATACTTGTTTTTTTTTATAAAGCGGTTTAGCATTTTAATTTAATACAAATGGATACATTTTGGTTATTAATGTTCATAATAGCTTGTGAATGTTATATTTCTTTTGTGTGAAAGGCAGCCTTATCCCAACTTCTCAAACTTCCCCTATTCTCCATTTCATTTTAACCCATCTTCTGCCTCCCTTCTTTTTTTTATATAGAAGTCATACAAAGTTTGGGTCTTAGTGAGAGTAAGTCAATTTTGGGTGAAGTGGCTTGGTAAAGATGGTGTTGACATTGGGAGATATCGGTTTGTGTTACACATATGCAAACATCGTTTTCTAATAAGGAAATTGGGTTCTAGTAAGAAACTAAAATAGATTTAAAAAGCAAACATGTTAATGTATTTTTATTAGAGCCACTTAAGAATTATAAATATGTATTTCGAGTTACTTAAGAATGAACACATGAATTTTATAATACACTGCAAAATTGGGTAGCAACCATGTTATTTGTAACTTGGAATCCAATGCAATAGCCATACAAAATTAGTCTTAATTTGGGTATGGACTACGATAAATAGAATCTAAATACTTTAACAACGAGTGTCCAACGTTTTATACCCTTTGCGTAAAAAGACGAATTTGTCCCGTACTTTAAAATTGACACAAATGATATTGAGAAAACTTAGAGCTGTTGAACTTGCTTTAAAAAAAATATTACGTCATAGACGCAACAAAAATAATTTTTACTTTCTCGTATACCGAGTTCAGAGGAAGTATTGTAATCGTGCATAAAATCGTATTTGATGTTTTTCACAAATCTTGACGTTTTAGACCTCACTAAGTCTGAAAAACTAATTTTGCAGTCGTGTCTCTGTGTATGTGTGCATGTGTCTTGCGTACAGTTGAAGCTAGGTTAATTAGATTTCATATATAAGTATTACCTTAAGTTTGTAGTTTCGTGTCAACTTTCAAGCCATTTCCGTTAAGAGGAAGTAGAACATATTCTACTTTCGTTTTTTAAAGCTTATCACTTAAGTACTGTTTCTGACAGATAGATGAAATGTTAACAATAAGTAAAAGATTTAATACTCTGCCTTCCTTAAAATTTTGAGTAATTTACGATGACCGAAAACATTACTTTAAGCTTTAAGTATCATCACTACTAAATCTTTAGGACTAAATACATCGCTTAAAATGTTTTATTCAATGACACGTTTGTATGACGAGAAAATAAGTACTTTTGCTGGATATTAGCACCTGTCTCTTTTTCTAAACAATGGTACATGTGAGATAAATATGCATTTTTGTTCTGGTATCAACTACCATCGCTATATATTACAAGCTGTTTGATTTTGTTGTTAGTGCCAATTTAGTTTTTAAAATGTGTGTATTGCAAATATGCAAACACTTCATCTGAAACATCCCCTTTGGTTTCATCTCAGACTTAACAATATCCATCTCTAGTACATAATTTATACAGAGTGAAATTATGGACCTGTAATTTTGTCTTGTAATACAATGTGCTTGCTTTGCTCTGATGACAAATTAGCACTAATTGAGTGTCCCTAGTCCAGACTGAGACACCACTTTCATCCAACAATCCTCTTTTTTTTTATCTTGTTGTTTTTAGTTTCGAGCATCGTCCTTTAAAGCTAAACAAATCAAATGTTCTTCTGTAGTAATATTTCCCATTTTAGCCGCAATACAAGTGTCACATTGGTCTCAGCGGGGAACAAAAATTGACATATTAAGGGATTGAAAGATAGTTTAAAGTATGTGGCCCCAGCTACTAATCTTCTGATACGGGTTGCATCTGATTTATATACGTTGTATAAATCAATTACTTTAGTGCCTGGTAGAACAAAATGTTTTCCTTATCGGCAGGAACTTTTCGGCAATAATGAGAGTCCACACATGATACTTCAAACAACCTTGAATTTTTTTTCCTCATTTGACATATTTCGACAGGGACTTTCTTTTCAAGCTCTTACTCTTCCTTGCAATCTTCTAGGTGGAAATCATTTTTACCATCACTTATCGAATCATTAATAGTCCTCTCCGACATTCCCAGTGTGGAATAAAATATTTTTTTGCAAATTTGAAATGACACCTTTGTACCAGTGGCCTGATGTCTTGTTCCTGTATAGATCTAGATCAGGGGTTCCCAACCCTGTGCCCGCGGGCGCTATGGCGCCCACCGAACGATTAGCATGTGCCCGCCTCTCACTATTCGACATAGACAGAATTTTTTTCATAAACATTATTGAAAGGTTGAAGGGGAGGTGCAAATCAAAAGTTTGATAGGGGGGGGGGTGCAAATCGAAAGTGTGGGGGGGTGCAAATCGAAAGTTTTGTCCCCGGGTGACGGGAAGGGTCGCTACGCCTCTGGAAGGAGTTTGTCGATTTAAAATAGGTGTTGCCCGCCACCCTACCTATATTTTAAAATGTGCTCTAGAGTAAAAAAAAAGGTTGGGAACCCCTATTCTAGATACTAGTTTGCTCAGGTTTGGTAAAACTTCTTGGCCCAAGTGGACTGTACGGATGGGTGATTATACCATTACTACCACCCAACATAAACCCTTATTTTCATCGGTTTGCACGACTTACTTATAAATGACATTAGTCTGTTCTCATTATTGATATTTCCTATTTATGATGTACCCGAACAAGTATTAATGTTTAATCACGTTTAAAAATCAAAATATCGATATAAGGCAATCAATTATCGATAATTATTTCTTTCCGTTTCATAGGGAACTAAATGTTCTATGCTGTGTCTAAAACACCAGTAAAGATATCGGCACAACGTTGACAGTTTTCTTTTGAATTGTACGTGTCAATTTGCAACTAAACGTGTGCTGGGATATTTAGTAATATCCGTGCAGTCCATATGATCCTGAAAGCACATCAACTTTCTTCCGCCCCCCTCCCCCACCACACTTTATTTTAGCCTATTTTTCTCTTTGGTATGTTTTTTTCAGAAACTGATCTAGACAACTGGAAATCTAACACAACATATTTATTTGTTTTTAAATCTGCATTTTTTTAAAAATCGTTTATCGGTCCTAATTAATGTTATTTCCCTTTTAATTGTTGTATAAACTTTATTTAATATCTAAATAATTAAAAATGACATGTTAGTTATAAATAACTAATTTAAAATGACATATTTATTGCATTTTCAGATAATAGTAAGCGGAGAGAAACCACTGAAAGAAATTTCTCAAATTTTTGAATTTGACATTGTTGATAATTTTTTCACATTATTCGATGACATGCTCTGTTCTCAAATGATGCATATTTCAAAAAATCAAGTATTTATTCAACTACATTCTATGTTATTGTTTCAATTACCTTTCACAACTCGCTCGTGCAGTTTAGAATATTGTATTAGCACAATGCTTGTAAGTGACACATTGGTAGGCAAGTTGCCTAAAGTGTTATGCTTTCACCTTCTTAGATGTGCTGAACCTGGGGAAAAAAACGATATTAAAATCATATTTCCAGTAAATAATTTAATGGTAAGATCTGAAGTTGAAAAATACAGACTATCGCACTACAGTCTTCAGAGCATAATATGTCATGTTGGTAATCAAGTTACTTCTGGTCACTACTACAGCATCCATAGACACCAGAACAAATTTTACCGTTTCGATGACAATGTTGTACAACAAATTGAAGAGGAAGAAATAGTTGATGAAGAAACCATGAAGAACTGCTATGTTCTAATTTACAATAACAATGGATAAAAAAATACCATATTGTACATAAACTTTCAGATGTGTGTGTAAGTATCCAAATTTGTATCATGGCATAAATGGGACGTATGTACTATATGTTAGCACTTTTTAATAAACACATTTAATTTATGAATATTATTATATGTGATCATAGATGACTTGTTTCTATACATTGCTTAGGAATGTTTCTATTTATTGTATGTATGTATGTATGTATGTATGTCTGAGTGCAATGTATGTAAGCTCAGGCTTATTTATTTGGGTTTAATTTCAAAAGCCCTCACAATTTTGTACATAAACTTTCAGTATTTTTTAAAAAAAAACTACTGCAACAGCCTTTTATTTTGTATAAAAACATATATTAAATTCAACATTTTTTTTATATTGTCATTTATGTTGTTTTAATTTTAGATGTGTGTGTAAGTATCCTAATTTTTATCATGGCATAAATGGGACGTATGTACTATATGTTAGCACTTTTTAATAAACACATTTAATTTATGAATATTATTATATGTGATCATAGATGACTTGTTTCGATACATTGCTTAGGAATGTTTCTATTTATTGTATGTATGTATGTATGTATGTATGTCTGAATGCAATGTATGTAAGCTCAGGCTTATTTATTTGGGTTTAATTTCAAAAGCCCTCACAATATTGTACATAAACTTTCAGTATTTTTAAAAAAAAAACTACTGCAACAGCCTTTTATTTTGTATAAAAACATATATTAAATTCAACATTTTTTTTATATTGTCATTTATGTTGTTTTAATTTTAGATGTGTGTGTAAGTATCCTAATTTTTATCATGGCATAAATGGGACGTATGTACTATATGTTAGCACTTTTTAATAAACACATTTAATGTATGAATATTATTATATGTGATCATAGATGACTTGTTTCTATACATTGCTTAGGAATGTTTCTATTTATTGTATGTATGTATGTATGTCTGAGTGCAATGCATGTAAGCTCAGGCTTATTTATTTGGGTTTAATTTCAAAAGCCCTCACAATATTGTACATAAACTTTCAGTATTTTTAAAAAAAAACTACTGCAACAGCCTTTTATTTTGTATAAAAACATATATTAAATTCAACATTTTTTTTATATTGTCATTTATGTTGTTTTAATTTTAGATGTGTGTGTAAGTATCCTAATTTTTATCATGGCATAAATGGGACGTATGTACTATATGTTAGCACTTTTTAATAAACACATTTAATTTATGAATATTATTATATGTGATGATAGATGACTTGTTTCTATACATTGCTTAGGAATGTTTCTATTTATTGTATGTATGTATGTATGTATGTCTGAGTGCAATGTATGTAAGCTCAGGCTTATTTATTTGGGTTTAATTTCAAAAGCCCTCACAATATTGTACATAAACTTTCAGTATTTTTAAAAAAAAAACTACTGCAACAGCCTTTTATTTTGTATAAAAACATATATTAAATTCAACATTTTTTTTATATTGTCATTTATGTTGTTTTAATTTTAGATGTGTGTGTAAGTATCCTAATTTTTATCATGGCATAAATGGGACGTATGTACTATATGTTAGCACTTTTTAATAAACACATTTAATTTATGAATATTATTATATGTGATCATAGATGACTTGTTTCCATACATTGCTTAGGAATGTTTCTATTTATTGTATGTATGTCTGAGTGCAATGTATGTAAGCTCAGGCTTATTTATTTAGGTTTAATTTCAAAAGCTCTCACAATATTGTACATAAACTTTCAGTATTAAAAAAAACAACTACTGCAACAGCCTTTTATTTTGTATAAAAACATTAATTAAATTCAACATTTTTTTATATTGTCATTTATGTTGTTTTAATTTTAGATGTGTGTGTAAGTATCCAAATTTTTATCATGGCATAAATGGGACGTATGTACTATATGTTAGCACTTTTTAATAAACACGTTTAATTTATGAATATTATTAAATGTGATCAAAGAGGACTTGTTTCTATACATTGCTTAGGAATGTTTCTATTTATTGTATGTATGTATGTATGTCTGAGTGCAATGTATGTAAGCTCAGGCTTATTTATTTGGGTTTATTTTCAAAAGCCCTCACAATATAGTACATAAACTTTCAGTATTTTTAAAAAAAAAACTACTGCAACAGCCTTTTATTTTGTATAAAATCATTAATGAAATTCAACATTTTTTTTTTATATTGTCATTTATGTTGTTTTAATTTTCGATGTGTGTGTAAGTATCCAAATTTTTATCATGGCATAAATGGGACGTATGTACTATATGTTAGCACTTTTTAATAAACACATTTAATTTATGAATATTATTAAATGTGATCATAGATGACTTGTTTCTATACATTGCTTAGGAATGTTTCTATTTATTGTATGTATGTATGTATGTCTGAGTGCAATGTATGTAAGCTTAGGCTTATTTATTTGGGTTTATTTTCAAAAGCCCTCACAATATTGTACATAAACTTTCAGTATTTTTAAAAAAAAAACTACTGCAACAGCCTTTTATTTTGTATAAAAACATATATTAAATTCAACATTTTTTTTATATTGTCATTTATGTTGTTTTAATTTTCGATGTGTGTGTAAGTATCCAAATTTTTATCATGGCATAAATGGGACGTATGTACTATATGTAAGCACTTTTTAATCAACACATTTAATGTATGAATATTATTATATGTAATCATCCAAATTTTTATCATGGCATAAATGGGATGACTTGTTTCTATACATTGCTTAGGATTGTTTATTATTTATTGTATGTATGTATGTATGTCTGAGTGCAATGTATGTAAGGGTGTATATATAGCAACAGACAAATACAACGTATACAACAGTAGATAACACTAACACTCTATAATAATAATAATAATAATAAGATATTTATTATATATACAGTAATAAAATAATAATAGATCAAAGGGGTCTACAACATAAATAACAATACTCAACACCACGTTCCATGTCCACAGCCACACTACAACTAACTGCTTCACACACTCGCACACGCTCTGACACCCGTCACCTGACACACCTCACGTGAACACCTCTCGCTCCATGTAAACACACTCAACCAAGGGATAAAACTATACACCAAAGGGGGGGGGGGGGCTGTCGTTCCAGCACACAACACACACACACACACAAGCAGGAGACATGTAAGGGACGTAACATTCCTCCCCTCCACCTTCAGATCTCTTTTTCTTAAAGAGATCAAACATCTCGTGTTCTATTAGCCACTGTTGGTGCCCGAGCTCGACTATTTATTCTTTAGTCCTTAGGAAGCCTCGTTTTGACCGTGTGGGGACAGCGTGTGGCTTGTATCCAGCCTGGACAGTTCGGTCCAGAGTGCGGCTTGTATCCAGCCTGGACAGTTTGGTCCTGAGTGTGGAATATGGTTTTCTCTGGCCGGGCATCAAGCTCGTGGTCTGACTATCTCAACCTATATAGATACACGTGAGAAGCCACAATAAAAAAAATTAATCAGCATAATCATTCTAAACCGCATCAGTAATACCTTTCTCAAACATTTCTCGATATAATCATATTATAATGCCTCAATAGTAAATTCCTTAACATAATCATACTATACTCCAACAATAATAAATTTCTCAATACCATATACACTAGTTGTCGTAAACACTCGTGATAGTATGTCTGCTACAAAGTTCTCAGTTCCCTTGATATGTTTCACAGTACAGGTTAATTCCTGTAGTGTAACGACCCATCGGCAGATGCGTAAGAAGCCATAAATGGTCATCTTTCCTTTAATCCGATCAAACTGAGTTCCCTTCTCGATAGCCGTTTTAACTGCATCATTTAACTCCAGCCATAATCATCATACACACCTCCTTTAAAAAAAAAGAAAAATTAACATTGATTAAATAAATTATCTTTAACATAAACCTTACCAAGGACACTACCTTTGTAAGGATACGCCTCCCAATTTTGTGCTTTACCTCACTCTCATATGCGAGTCTTTAAGCAGGGAAAACTTTCCTAACATATCACGCTGAGCTGTGGGACACACCCGTGATATGTGACCAACACCACCGCAGCAATAACACTTGAGATCATCTGACCGTCGATGTACATTTTCAGTACGCCAGTTGCTCGCTCTACTGGTCCCGTTGGGACAGTTTCGTTGTACGTGGCCTGGTTTTCTACAGATATAACATGCGCCTGTATCTATACCCATACTGCACTCTTTGGCAATGTGACCTTGTTCATTGCATTTGTAGCACCGATACGGTCTTTTGTTTCCATACTCCACAACAGCTCTTTTATCTGACCTATTTCTCCAAGTAAAACCGCTATTACTATTGCTATGACAATCCCTGGCATAGTGTCCATGACGTCCACATGTGAAACATTTACTGCTCAGGCTGACCTTCCTAACACCATGCGTAGGCTGTACACCAGCTAGTCATGCCTGCCTTTTACCTGATTTATTCCTGTCCCGTCTAAAGGTGGGGCAGACTCCCGCTATATGATTAACTCCCCCGCATGAGAAGCACACAATGTCTTCCGTGGAAGGACAAGTGTGGCGTCATGGAGATCGCGGTGTGTTGTTTTGCCAGGGTATCCTCTCTGCTGTCGAACTTGCAGCGACGTACGGAGTGGTTTGGTTTACTGGCGTCGTCACTCTAGCGTTTTGAGTGCTCTTATAGTTGTCAATAGCTTCCATACATACCTTAGCAGCACCATTCAGCCTCTCCAACAGGTCACATGTGACAAACGATTTTATCCGATCAACTATTTGGAGGTTTGTCAAGTCCTCAAACGTTTCCTTTGTTCCCGACTGCCGGACCCACGCTCTCAAAGCGGCTTCTGTGTTGACTGCGAAGCTTCTCATGTCGTCGTGTTTGGGTACTAGCTGGTGGAATCTGACCCTATACTTTTCCTCGTTGAAACCTGCGTGCGTCATTAACTTTACCTTAACTGACTCGAAGTCATGGTGCAAGTTCAGTCCCGTCTCAACCAGGGAAGTCTTCAGGTGGCCGCTCATTTTGTCCGTCAGAAGTCCTTGGGGTCGATACCTTGTCTCTTGGCTTGACTTTCGAAATGTTTCACGTATGCCCCCAAGTCCTTGTCTACCGTCATTGCCGCCACGTCCCTCAAGCGGGGTACAGGGTGACTTACCTTTGCCACCACATCGCGATTAACATCTTCTACCCTCCTCAACTCTTCCTTCACCCACTCCGCAAAACTGTCATCACTCAGCCCGATTAGTTTCCCGTCCTCCTTCAAGTCGCTGATTAACTGTCTTCTAGAACTCCTGGTATTACATCTTATGTACAAATTACTCTATTTTTTTAAACCTAAAAAGTGGTATAGCGAAGTGTTATAGTTTTAAAAGGGTTTAAACTATATAAGTTAACGGTATAAGATAATTAAATAGCAGCACTTTTAAAAATACATGTTTGGTAAGGACAAAGCAATCATTTAAACTTGGTTTGTGATCGTTGCACTCAGTGCATGCCTTAAACATCTGGCAAAGAAAGGCCGATCGTAACAGTATCGACATTTTAAGTAATAAAGTGGTACTTTCTAACATTTCTGTTGGGAGATTTAATACTTTCTTTACTACGTTTAGTTACGCTTTTAGTTTATATATTATTTTAAATAATAATAATGACAAAAATAACAATATATATATATATATATATATATATATATATATATATATATATATATATATATATATATATATATATATATACATATATATATATATATATATATATATATATATATATATATATATATATATATATATATATATATATATATATATATACAAAAATAAAATATATGAAATATAAGAGATAAAAAATAAATCTATTGAGAAATGTTTTTCATCTTAACACACATTTACATAAAGACATAACAACTGAGCTATACAAGTAATCCTAGAAAATTGTAAATGCAAGCAGTTTAACCTTGTTGTAGATATTTTATTCTTATGAACCTAGACTTCACAATGTACTTCTATTCATTGCAAAAGGAGATATCCATATTCTAATTCATCTAATATATAAAGTTCGATTCTGTATGTTTGTATGATTGTCGTGGATTACAAAGGATTATAAGAAAAACAGATATTTCGATAATATCAAGTGTTAAATGTCTAAAGTGCTCATCGTCTAAATTTATGCGTTTAAAATTAATATTGAAAAGAAAACAGTTTTGCATAGTTACAATAATAACTTTTAATATGTATCAACGTTTATAAAATTTCTAATTGTGTCTGAAAAGTATTTGCATTTAGTCCTTAAGCGCTCATTACGCCCTTGATTAGGAAAACACAGTTACTTACCTTTAAAAAACATTGCATCGGGGGAAAATGATTTATTTTTTATTACATAGTTTTGGTGTTAGGAAAAAAACTAATTACATAATTACTGGGGATTAATTACGTGCAATGTTGTTGCCTTTTATTTATTCCGTACACTGAACGTACTGTTTTGTTATTATTATTTTTAATCAAAGGTGATGTAACAAAAGACATCTTTATTCTTAAACGGGAATTCCCGCAGGTTATTAATTGTGTCTTTTATGGGCCTTCGTTTAGTCTGTCCTTTTTTGCGCACGAAAGGTAATTTGGTTTTTTTCGGTCGCACCAGAAAGCTCTATTAGAGACACCTGCAACAAACTACAAGAAGATATACCATTTGATATAATACTAGCCGTCCCGGATTGTGTTGTGTTGTGTTGTGCTTTTGTTGTGTTTGTGTTGTGTTTGTGTTGTGTTTGTGTTGTGTTTGTGTTGTGTTTGTTGTGTTTGTGTTTGTGTTTGTGTTTGTGTTTGTGTTTGTGTTGTGTTTGTGTTGTGTTTGTGTTGTGTTTGTGTTGTGTTTGTGTTGTGTTTGTGTTGTGTTTGTGCTGTGTTTGTGTTTTGTTTGTGTTGTGTTTGTGTTGTATTTGTGTTGTGTTTGTGTTGTGTTTGCGTTGAGTTTGTGTTGTGTTTGTGTTTGTGTTGTGTTTGTGATGTGTTTGTGATGTTTTTGTGTTGTGGTTGGGTTGTGGTTTGGTTGTGATTGGGTTTGCGTTTGGATTTTGTTTTTTTTCGTTTGTTTTTTCGTTTGTTTCTTCTTTGTGTTTGTATTAGAGTTTGTGGTTGTGGTTGGGTTTGTTGTTAGGATTTTGTTTTCGTTTGTGTTTGTATTTGTAATTGTGTTTGCGTTATGTTTTCGTTTTTTTGTTTCTGTTTTTGTTGGTTGTGTTAAGGGTCGGCAATACCGGGTATATAATGATTACTAAACACACAGGTAATGGTCCTTAACAGAGGCTAGAGCAAGGTCAGAGCATATATATATATATATATATATATATATATATATATATATATATATATAAATATATATATATATATATATATATGTATATGTATATGTATATGTATATGTGTGTGTGTATGTGTGTGTGTGTGTGTGTGTTAGAATATTACTTTAAAATTTTGTTTAAGATCTTGTGGTGCCAACAATTAATATAGTTTAAAAATCTAAAAATATTTCTAATTCAAAGTGAGAAAAAAATTTACTTAGCCCTATTTAAAAATCCAAATTCCAGACGCCTATCCAAAGAAGGCTCCAAACGCGGTAGATAATAATATAAAAAGCTGATTACTCAATTATATCCAGTCGAAATAAAGAATGTTGACTGCTACTTGGCATTACGGATTTACTTAATTGTTTTTTTCATCAGCAGTGAGGGAGGCTGGGGGCGCAATTTCACCAACGCGAGTATATATATAGAGGGATCTAGGCCTAAATGGAAGATGGGGTGCAAAATTGATAGTTCGTCCTGGCCACCGATATAGATCGCCATGCTTTTGTATATTAACCTGTCTAAAGTTTATATACTATAATCAAAATTATTAATTCTTAGGCACTTTTTACTATTGGAGACATGGGCGGAACTACAGTGCCGCCAGACCCCGTAATGCGGGGGGGGGGGGGTTACGTCGTTTAGGGGGGCCTACAGCCGCCCATAATCTTTTTTTTTTTTTATAGTTTAAAAAATTAATTTTCTTGCATTTTTTACCTGATGGTTGTTTTGAAAAAAGAATACTAAAGCTGCGGTTGGATTATCTTTATTCTATTGACACCATCCCACGCTCTTGTATATTCTTTTTCCCACAATCAAACACACGCTGTTGTCGGCAAAATTATTTTGCAAAAACACCCATTGCGCGATAGGCCGCTAGATATTAACAAGACTCTTTAAGACCATCCCACATTCGGTACTGATGGATAAAAGTGTGTGTCTGTGAACGCGAAATAAAAAAGCGCATAATAGTGCGCAATATTATTAGTACTTTTAAAATTTACATTAGTTTTTTGAGAAATCGGAAGTAGCGTAAATTACTACTTCCAGTCAACACATACACACACACAGACATACGGACAAGATTGCAAAACTATGTTTTTCCGACTCAGGGAGGTGTAAAACGTCGAGATTTTTTTTTTGCACGATTACAAGACTTTCTCTATACTTCGTATATACGAGAAGAAAAAAAAAGATCAAATGTGGTGTGATCAAAATGTGAATGCATTTCCGCTGAGATCGAAGTGGGCATGATAAAGTTGTGCACTGTTGTTGGTAAAACACGGATATTTTAAATACTGTCTTTTATTTATTTTAAACCCTGAACGTACTGTTTACTAAATAATAATCAGTAACAGTGCAGAAGTGTCTATGAAATGTCTTCTATGTTTACTTCTATCTTTCGGATTGCGGACCACCTGTTTGCTTAGCCGTTCACTAAATTGAATCAGGTGTGTCCGCCGGCGCCCGAGAAGGGTGTGCGCGATGGGCTATTCTGTGAGCGTTAGGAATAGTCCAGGGCTAGACTTAGAGCTTTATGTGTAAATGTTTTGCACTTAAGTAAGTTTTTGCAATGTGTTGTTGTTTGCGTTATGGTTTGTTTAAGTGTTGCGTTTGTGTTAGCATTTGTGATTGTTTTTATCGGTGTTTTTTGTGTTTGCATTGTATTTGTGTTTGCGTTTTCTTTTTCGTTTGTGTTTCCTTTTGCGTTGTGTTTGTATTTGTTTTCTTTTGTTTTTGTGTGCTGCGTTTGGGTGTTGCATCAGTATTTGTTTTCATTTGTGTTTGTGTTTGTGTTTGCGTTGTGTTTGTGTTTTCTTTTGTGTTTTTGTTGTGTTTATGTTTTCTTTTGTGTTTGTGTTTGTGAATATTTTTGCTCTGTTTTCAAGTTGTTACATTTAAAAAAGATTCACAATGGCAGAGGACGGGTATGCAGCTAGACTAGATTAAGAGTGGTTATTTCCCCTAATTCGCTTGTCTTCATTAATATTCCATTATGTCCATTTGTTTTTTTTTACAAGTATTACAAAAAGATTGTGTTGCGCTCACTCTTTTTGGTTTTCGGTTGTACTGTGTGTATATTTCGTTTTTTCTTTTGTTTTGTGTTATAAATTGGATTGTTTTGTCGGTCTACATAGTGTGTTTTTATTTCTTCAGAAATGTATAGAAAGCTATGAGCTCCCCCCAACCCGAAGACCTGTAACCGCATCTGATTACAGCACTTGGATCAAAAGGGGGTATAGTGGTTGGGCCTGTATTCGAATTGTTTACACTAACATAGACTAACACGGCGTAACTGTACCAAAAATCCTAGTCGCCTAGTTGGAGTGTTGTAAAAAAACTCTTAACGCCTACCTGGGGGGATTTGAAAACAAGGCTAAACACCAAGTTAAGAGAGTTGCTGAAACATCGACTACACTTCAAGAAGGAGTTTTGTATAGACAAGGCTTTACGCCAAGAAGGGGTGTTGTATAAAAATACAGCATATGTAAACTCGGTTATACAGATTGTATTTAACAGATGACTGTTAAATACAAAATGTGTAAAGACACTTACATATGTTGTGTCTTATTACCAATACAACATGTATACACTGGTTTATATGCATAGTACCTTATAAGTTACCATAAATACAAACAAGCCTAAAGCAGTTCAATATGGACTAGGTCTTGCTCACCAGCCGCCTCATTACTACACTACTTGATTCGTGGTCGTAATTTACGCGCATTTTAAAACTGGGAGGGATCATCATTCGTGTGATCAAACGCTTTAAGCCAGTGAATACGTACTAAAAAATCCGGACAGAGACGGATGGACACGCGCGTACATCTGAAGGAGTCTTGTTAACGCTCGCTGCGTAACTTGTTTTGTACTTGTAATCAGATTCTACACGAATAGACGGAGAGTTGAATATTAATTTTTCCACAACCTGATGTAGTTCCAATTAGTACTACATAGGAAGTGTCAGCAAGTTGATAATGGAGCTACCTAGAAATATTTTGTCAATTTGTTTGTGTTTTCACGAAACGCGCCGACGTTTTTGAAGACATAAACATATATAATGTATCCCATTTGTATTCGTACCTCGGGTCGGACCTACAAGAAAACGCATTTACCGGTAATATTGTAGAGCACAGGTGATTTACATTTTTTCATCTTTGCAGAATGTATTTATATTTTCTCGAATACAGAATATAGAGAAAGTACGCTCATTTTTCACGTTCATTTAGAGAGCAAAAGGATAAATCTATTGTATTAAAATGTTTAAAGTACTGAAACTAGTGTTTTAAAAACAAGCTTTTATATAATAATGCACTGAATAGGAAGAAATAAAAGATTTTCTTTACATTTAATAATAAACCAATGTAAATAACAAAAATAAAAGCGTGAGTCGCTTCTTAAGTTCTAGTAAAAGTATTCAATACATAATATTGCGACCCAAGCTTTAATTTATACTTATTTTTTTAGTCTATTAAATTTAAAGAAAATATTTTATATCTCCCTTTAGTGCATTACTTCTTTTTCGCCCAATAGTAATTAGAACCGGAATGTTATTCCAAAAATTAAATTTGAATCGAAATCGGAACTTGAATATGAACGAAAATTGAACAGGAAATATTTCAGGATTCGGAACTTATACCGGAAGCAGAAATTCAATCTGAGCTGAACCCTTTAACAGATCCGGATATTTTTTCTGAACCGGAAAAACTTTCGGAACCATAACTGTCAAAAATGGGAATTCAATAACAATCGAATATTTATTTAAAACCGGAAATGTAAAAGGAATTAAAATTTTATTGAAAATAGAAATTTACCCGGAATCTAGAATTTTAACGGATCTGGAAATTTAAACCGTAAACGGAAATTACTCCGGAGATTATTCTAAACTACGAAACTTCATTCTGTACCGGCATTTGTACCGGATCCGGTAATATAGATAGAAACTATATTTTAACAGGAAACCACATTTTACTGAACATGGAACTTTATCAGCAATCGGCTTTTTAAACTGTTCCGTAAATTTAGATGGATACGGAAATTTAGGTGGGAATGGACATTTAGCCTGAACAAAAAAATTCATTGAAAACTTTTTTTTTCCAGAATAGGCATTTTAAACAGATCCTGTAATTTAACCGGATGCAGAAATGTAAACAAAAACAGTAATTCGTCAAAACAAGTTAATAAAAAGTCTAGTGACAATTTAAGCGCAATTTCCTTATGTTATCCATAACAATTTTAAATCGAGATAAATCATATATTCAGCAAATAAATAATTCAACACAAGTAGTTTCAATAATTCAAAACAAAATAGAAAAAATGCTTTCGAACCTCCGCTCATTCGCTATGGTAAAATCCTTTCGAACCTCAGCGCTTTGCGCTAAATCATCCTAGGCCTACACGATGCTCAGTTTAAAAATTCTTAATTAATTTTTTGTGGCCGAACGAAAGGATATTTTTGAAAACTTTCTTCGGCAATATTGTTTTAAATTATGGCAGGAATCGATTGGTAAATGTTTCAAGTCGCTAAGTGGTCTGGTTGCCGAGATATGGAGCAAAGACAGCATTTGTTCGAGGTTTTTTGGCTTTTGCCGGAAAATCCAGGAAGGAATTCCGGGAATTTATTTGGCCTATGTTCATCCTCGGAACTTGCTTAACATATTTGCTTTGGAACTAGTCCTCGATATTGCTTCGTTGAAGAGGAGATACGACTTAAAGCTGCGGACACACATCCATCCATCCATTCCCAGAAATGACGAGTTAATAATCGCAATTCTCCAGAATGGAAATTGCGCTAAAAACGTTTTTAAATAAAAACTTTTTGTGTAATAATGCAATAAAAACTACATAATAAACTACACACTACTATTTAAATAACTATAAATAAAAGCGTGGTTGACCTTATTATCTATTAGATACATTTACGTATATTTATGAAGAGACCCACGCTTTTCTTTATAGTTATTTAAATTGTAGTGTATAATTTATTTTCTTCATTTTAGTGCATTATTGCATAAAAGCTTGTTATTAAAACGTAATTTATTAATATTTTTTTTCAGTACTTAAATTTTAAGTAAACCGGAATTGATCTCCCCTAAATTTTCTCGAATATCTATATATATAAAAAGCAATGTATGTCTGTGTGTGTGTGTGTGTGTGTGTGTGTCTGTGTGTCCTTTATGCATTACTACACCTCTCATCACATCGCCGTGAAACTTTGGGAAGTTGTTGAGAATATTCCTGGGGAGGTTTCTGCGAAAAAAAAATTTCAAATTCGCAGGGGTGGCGCCCCGGCAGGGCGCGATTTGTTTTTCTCTATATACGGTATATAAAAATAAAAGTCTTTTTTGATTTCACACTGTTCATCCGATAGGCATGAAACTTTGGGGAGTTGATAAGAACACTCTAGAGAAGGGTTCTGTACAAAAATCATTTTTAATTTCGCAAGGGCGGCGCCCCGGCAGGGCGCGATTTGTTTTTCTCTATAAACGGTATATAAAAATAAAAGTCTATTTTGATTTCACACTGTTTATCCGATAGGCATGAAACTTTGGGGAGTTGATTAGAACGCTCTAGAGAAGGGTCCTGTACAAAAATAATTTTAAATTTCGCAAGGGCGGCGCCACGGGAGGGTGCGATTTTTCTCTATATACGGTATATAAAAATAATAAAAGTGAATTGCCGTGACACCGTTCACACGATCGCCATGAAACTTTAGGAAGTTGTTGAGAATATTCCTGGGGAGGTTTCTGCGAAAAAATATTTCAAATTCGCAGGGGTGGCGCCACGGCAGGGCGCGATTTGTTTTTCTCTATAAACGGTATATAAAAATAAAAGTCTATTTTGATTTCACACTGTTCATCCGATAGGCATGAAACTTTGGGGAGTTGATTAGAACGCTCTAGAGAAGGGTCCTGTACAAAAATAATTTTAAATTTCGCAAGGGCGGCGCCACGGGAGGGTGCGATTTTTCTCTATATACGGTATATAAAAATAATAAAAGTGAATTGCCGTGACACCGTTCACACGATCGCCATGAAACTTTAGGAAGTTGTTGAGAATATTCCTGGGGAGGTTTCTGCGAAAAAATATTTCAAATTCGCAGGGGTGGCGCCCCGGCAGGGCGCGATTTGTTTTTCTCTATATACGGTATATAAAAAGAAAAGTCTATTTTGATTTCACACTGTTCATCCGATAGGCATGAAACTTTGGGGAGTTGATTAGAACGCTCTAGAGAAGGGTCCTGTACAAAAATCATTTTTAATTTCGCAAGGGCGGCGCCACGGGAGGGTCCGATTTTTCTCTATTTACGGTATATAAACATAATAAAAGTGAATTGCAGTGACACCGTTTATCCGATAGGCATGAAACTTTGGGGAGTTCATTATAAAACTCTAGGGAAGGGTTCCGTAAAAAAATCATTTTTAATTTCGCAAGGGCGGCGCCACGGGAGGTTGCGATCTTTCTCTCTATACGGTTTATAAAAATTAGTCCATTTTGGTGTGACACCGTTATCCGATAGCCATGAGACTTTGGGGGAGTTGATTAGAACAATTCAGGGAAGGGTTCTGTAAAAGAAATCCTTTTTTAGTTTCGCAAGGGCGGCGCCACGGGCGGCTGCTATTTTTCTCTATATACGGTTTATAAAATTTCGGTTTCACACCGTTCATCCGTGTACCATGAAACTTTGGGGAGATGATTAGATCACTCCATGAAAGGGTTCTGCAAAAAAATATTGCATAGCGAGTAAGGGGTACTACTATATTCAGCGGTAAAACTATAACAGGCTTCTAAAAATAACTTTGTAACGCGAGTAAATCCTTCTGTACAGTTTCGTCACCTTTCGAAAGATGAAAAAAATAACTTTTTGAATTTGAGGAGCCTACTGTAGAGTTTCGTCACTTTGCGAATGATGCAATAAGCATCTATTATTAGACAATTCAGTCAGAAATTGAGATCGAGCATCTAATAATAGACCATTAGTAACGCTAGCATATTGCATCAGTCACACTGATATTTAAAATACGTCAAATAATTTTTTTACGTGTTAAAGATAAAATCCTGTTCATTTGTGTCACTTTAGCGAATGACGAAAGCTGCATCATTATTAACAGGATGCTATTTGGCCGATGGCGCCTGTTAGTTTTAAGGAGCTAGGGGTCGTACGCCGCGCCTATGCGGTAGTGTAATCGGGGGGTGGGGGCCCTGGGAGCGTCCCTCTACGTCTCTGACACAGAGGCGGTCACCCAAGTGTGTTCTACCATATTATTACGGTGAGTGATTAATGTACACTCAAGGTTTTCATGCGGTAGTGTAGGTAAACCCGTGTCCTGAAATTTATGATCCAAGAACAGGCATTGTTTACATTTAAATAACTCATTTTTAGAAAAGAAGGTCACGCGTCTAAGAACATATAATTATAATTAATAACACGTTGGTGAAATCCTAATATATTTCGTCAAACTTTCTTCTATCCCCGCGGCAACGCGCGGGGGTCGGGTACGCTAGTTCTTATATAAAACAATAAGAGATTGGGACTTGGGCTATAGACATGATTTTTAATCCATTTTAAATACTTTAACTTTTTGAAATAGAATAAAATCTCGTAGAAAAAGAAATGCACACTAAGTGAACGCTAAATAAATTATTATTAGTACCTTATAAATTTACATTCGCTTTTTGAAAAATCGGAAATAGCGTAAATTACTACTTCCGTTTAACCGAAATAACTCAAAATTTGATAGAAGGTAGAGAATTAGATCTTTTACTTATATGTGAAATTTCATTCATCTATCTAAAATAGTACTTAAGTTATAGGCTTTTGAAACATTAAAAGTAAAAAAGTACCACTTCTGGTTATCGGAAATCGCTCAAAAGTTAATACAGATCTACGATTTTGTTTTAATACTTATATATGAATTTTCATCAACCTGGCTGTAACGGTACTCAAGTTATCGTGTTTACACACGGACAGACAGACAGACACACAGACATACGGACAAGATTGCAAAACTATGTTTTTCCGACTCAGGGAGCCCTAAAACGTCGAGATTTGCAAAAATCTCGATTTTTGTTTTTTGCACGATTACAAGACTTTCTCTATACTTCGTATATACGAGAAAGTAAAAATATCGGCATGCAATTATCGACGATTACTTAAACAGTGTACTGGAAAATGTGGAAACCGAACATGCAAAAATATTGATTGTTATTCCATTAATCCGTGTGGTTTATTAAACTTCTCCTAAACAAGCCAGGAAACTATTTTATAAATGTTTTATTATTTCTAAACTTCACTATTCTATTTGTACTTTTATGTATAGCTCGGTTTGAGAAATCTACATCTTTCATCAGCTTTTAAAAATCTCTTACGGTAGCAAAGTTGTAGCGCTTTAAAAAGGTGTTAGTTTATTAGTTTGTTGTTTTTTTTTGGTTGGTTTTTAGAGAGAATGTGCACTCTGCTTAGAGCTGTAAAATACGTATTTAGGTAGAGAACAATGTTCTTTTTGACTAAACTGTTTATCAGAAATTAAATTAAAGACATTAATTACTGTATTGCAGTGGCGTAGCGAGGTCGGGTGTCACCCGGTGCGGTACTTAATGGTGTCACCCCCCCAGAGGCGTAGCGACCCTTCCCGGGGACAAACTTTCAAAATTTCGATTTGCACCCCCCCTCAAACTTTCGATTTGCACCCCCCCCCCCTCCCTCAAGTTTTCGATTTGCACCCCCCCCCCCTCGAACTTTTGATTTGCACCCCCCCTCAAGTTTTTCTCTATATATTTTGCTATTTTTTGCCTTGGTGTCACCCCCCTAAATGGTGTCACCCGGTGCGGTCCGCACCCACCGCCCCCCCCCTTCGCTACGCCCCTGCTGTATTGATATATTTATTGGTTAATTAACCACTTAGATTATAAAATTTAGAACAATGACTTTTACTTATAGTGACGTCACATGACTTATTTACATTTTAAAACAACAATGGCGGCTTCAATCGAATATTTTGGCGCCCATTCAAAAAATTAGCACATTATAAAGCTAATTTTCTGTCGGGTATAGCTTAAACGATACATCCGTTTGCTTTTTTATTTGATTTCAACACTATTATCTATTTTCATGAGTTATTCTAATTTTAATATTCAGCAAATTTCTCTAGATCTAAATTTTAATTCTAGAATCAAATTAAGCTTGGTCTACGCGTTGTTTCTGCATATTGACACTAAACATAGTCGAAGTCATACCCCCAAACCTTGCACCTAATGTCAAACACCACATTTAGAGGGGGCACGCCCCACACACACACAATGTAAAGCACGTCTACCGTCCCATTAAACAAAATATACATTTATAGAATACATATTTTTACCTGTGTCCGCTCCCTTCCAAAAAATGTAGTCCACCCTCACCCCCGATAATTTCAAGAAACCGCCCCCCCCCCCTTCTGAGGAGGTATAACTTTGAAAGAAACACTGCTTATAAAAAACTAAAGGTAGAGCCTACTTCTATAATACAGACCTGTTTCCTACTTTCGACCGATAAACGAAGACAGTGTTCTTTTCAGGCTTTTTTTTTCCGGGTGTGGGGCACATACATTTTTGCAGGGGCGAATAAATTTCGACGGGTCGGGGGAGGACGGCACTGGTAAATGTATATATTTTCTATATAAATTATATTACGCTATTTGGGGAGGGGGGAGGGGGGATTACACGTTCTACCATCGGGGGGGGGGGGGATAGATGTTCTACCATATGAGGGGGTGGGGGGGTGGGGGGTAAAGGGGCTTTGCCCCTACCAGAAGTGAAACTCTTCACGCAAAACACTTATAACATTAGACACATAATTTAGGCCGTACTGTCAGTATTTTTATTATGAAGTATCGATTGCGTAATTTCTTCTAGGGAAGGGGTGTGGGAATAGGGTTGGGCGGCAATGACGTTCTTTACAGATTAGACACATTAATTAGGCCGAAATGTCAATGGTTTTATTATGGAGTATCGATGACGTCATCTCTTTTGAGGAGTGGGGAGCGGAATAAACGTTCTTAAGGTGGGGGTGGGGGGATTTGCCCCTTATCCGAAGAATTGCATGAAATAAACTCTGCACGCAAGCCACTTTTAAGATTAGACAAAATTGGCTTTTTAATTTAATCTTTACTCGAGAATCAATGACGGCTTGAGACAATTTTCTACTATATACTCCATGTGACGTCACGTTTCGTTTTTCGAATTACTATGCATGTTTTTACTCTGCATATGTTTTCTCTATAGCGTTCTTGACAGATAAATACACAGACAGCGAAACTATCATTATAGACGAGAAAAATGGCCCGTTGAGGAAGGATACACCGGGCGCTAGGCTGATAGTGCTGTCTCTTTTCTCTAAACTAAAACCAACCCACCCCCCCACACACACCACCCCCCACCCGCACCCCACCCCCCCACCCCCCCCCCACCCCCACCACAACCCCCCAAAAAACATGTCTACCGTCCCATTCAACGAAATATAATTATATACTTTTTCCAGTGTCCGCCCCCTCCCCGAAAATTCTACCCCCGCCCCCGAAAATTTCAAGTACCCCCCACCCCTCTCCGGGGAGGAAAAAGTCTAAACTAATACCACCCCCCCCCACACACACCACCCCCCCCCCTACACACACACCACCCACCCCACCACCCCACCCCCACACACCCCCCACACACCACCCCCCACACACACACCACACACCCCCACCCCCCACCCCCCCCACCTTCTAAAAAAACATGTCTACCGTCCCATTCAACGAAATATAATTATATACTTTTTCCAGTGTCCGCCCCCTCCCCAAAAATTCTACCCCCGCCCCCGAAAATTTCAAGTACCCCCACCCCTCTCCGGGGATGAAAAAGTCTGAAAAAACACTGGTGTCGCGCTTAGCCACTACTCGAAGAATTGCAATAAAGAAATTGCAAGGAAACCACTTTTTAGATTAGACACATTAATTAGGCGGTAATTTTATTATGGAGTATCGATGAAGAAATTTCTTTTGAGTTGGGGAGGGGGGGGGGGGCTCAGACGTTCTTACGCGGGGGGTGGGGCTTCGCCCCTACCCGAAGAATTGTATGCAATAAACTCTTCACGCAAACCATTTAGATTAGACAAAATTTCCTTTTTATTCAATGTTTACTCGATAATCAATGACGTCATATTACTGTGTGCACTAAATGTGGCGACGTCATATTTCGTTTTTCGAATTACTATGCAGGTTTTTATATTGCTTGTGTTTTCTCTACAGCGTTCTTGTCAGAATTTTTGCTTATGTTTTCTCTACAGCGTTCTTTTTTTGCTTATGTTTTCTCTAGAGCGTTCCAGAGCGTTCTTGTCAGATAGATAGATACACAGACAGCGAAACTATTAGTATTAACGAGAAAAATGGCCCGTTGAGGAAGGTTACAACGGGCGCTAGGCTGATAGTGCTGTCTCTTTTCTCTAAACTAAAACCAACCCACCCTCCCACACACCACCCCCCCCACCCCCACCCCCCCCCACACACACCACCCCCCCACCCCCACCCACCCCCCCCCACCCCCCCACCCCCCCCACCCCCCCCACCCCCCCCACCCCCACAAACACCCCCCCCACCCCCTAAAAAAAACATGTCTACCGTCCCATTCAACGAAATATAATTATATACTTTTTCCAGTGTCCGCCCCCTCCCCGAAAATTCTACCCCCGCCCCCGAAAATTTCAAGTACCCCCACCCCTCTCCGGGGAGGAAAAAGTCTAAACTAAAACCACACCACCCCCCACCACACCCCCCCACACACACACCATACCCCCTCCCCCACCCCCATCCCCAACACCCCCCACCCCCCCCCCCTACCCCCCCAAAAAAACATGTCTACCGTCCCATTCAACGAAACATAATTATATACTTTTTCCAGTGTCCGCCCCTCCCCGAAAATTCTACCCCCGCCACCGAAAATTTCAAGTACCCCCCACCCCTCTCCGGGGAGGAAAAAGTCTAAACTAAAACCACCCCACCCCCCCCCCACCCCCCACCCCCCACCCCCCCCCCTTCCCACACACACCACACCCCCCCCCCCACCCCCACACACCACCCCCCCCCACCCCCACACACCACCCCCTCCCCCACCCCCATCCCCAACACCCCCCACCCCCCCCCTACCCCCCAAAAAAACATGTCTACCGTCCCATTCAACGAAACATAATTATATACTTTTTCCAGTGTCCGCCCCTCCCCGAAAATTCTACCCCCGCCCCCGAAAATTTCAAGTACCCCCACCCCTCTCCGGGGAGGAAAAAGTCTAAACTAAAACCACACCACCCCCCCACCACACCCCCCCCACACACACACCATACCCCCTCCCCCACCCCCATCCCCAACACCCCCCACCCCCCCCCCCTACCCCCCAAAAAAAACATGTCTACCGTCCCATTCAACGAAACATAATTATATACTTTTTCCAGTGTCCGCCCCTCCCCGAAAATTCTACCCCCGCCACCGAAAATTTCAAGTACCCCCCACCCCTCTCCGGGGAGGAAAAAGTCTAAACTAAAACCACCCCACCCCCCCCCCACACACCACCCCCCACCCCCCCCCCACCCCCCCCCCACACACACCACACCCCCCCACCCCCACCCCCACACACCACCCACCCCCCCCCACCACCCCACACACCACCCCCCCACCCCCCACCCCCACCCCCTAAAAAAACATGTCTACCGTCCCATTCAACGAAACATAATTATATACTTTTTCCAGTGTCCGCCCCTCCCCGAAAATTCTACCCCCGCCACCGAAAATTTCAAGTACCCCCCACCCCTCTCCGGGGAGGAAAAAGTCTAAACTAAAACCACCCCACCCCCCCCCCCCCCCCACACACCACCCCCCACCCCCCCCCCACCCCCCCCACACACACCACACCCCCCCACCCCCACACACCACCCCCCCCCCACCCCCACACACCACCCCCCCCCCACCACCCCACACACCACCCCCCCCCACCCCCACCCCCACCCCCTAAAAAAACATGTCTACCGTCCCATTCAACGAAATATAATTATATACTTTTTCCAGTGTCCGCCCCCTCCCCGAAAATTCTACCCCCGCCCCCGAAAATCTCAAGTACCTCCACCCTTCTCCGGGGAGGAAAAAGTCTAAACTAAAACCACCCCACCCCACCCCCCCCCCCCCCACACACTCCCCCCCCCCCACACACCATCCCCCCACCCCCCCACCCCCCCACCCCAAAAAAAAACATGTCTACCGTCCCATTCAACGAAATATAATTATATACTTTTTCCAGTGTCCGCCCCCTCCCCGAAAATTCTACCCCCGCCCCCGAAAATTTCAAGTACCCCCCACCCCTCTCCGGCGAGGAAAAAGTCTGAAAGAAACACTGGTGTCGCGCTTAGCCACTACCCGAAGAATTGCATTCAAGAAATTGCAAGAAAACCACTTTTTAGATTAGACACATTAATTAGGCGGTAATTTTATTATAGAGTATCGATGAAGAAATGTCTTTACAGCTGGGGGGGGGGGGGGGCTCAGACGTTCTTACGCGGGGGGGTGGGGCTTCGCCCCTACCCGAAGAATTGTATGCAAGAAACTCTTCACGCAAACCATTTAGATTAGACAAAATTTCCAATGTTTACTCGATAATCAATGACGTCATATTACTGTGTGCACTAAATGTGGCGACGTCATACTTCGTTTTTCGAATTACTATGCATGTTTTTATTTTCCTTGTGTTTTCTCTAGAGCGTTCTTGTCAGAATTTTTGCTTATGTTTTCTCTAGAGCGTTTTTTTTTGCTTATGTTTTCTCTAGAGCGTTCCAGAGCGTTCTTGTCAGATAGATAGACAGACAGCGAAACTATTATTATAGATGTCTGGTTTGACGGGATACTGGGCAGGTGAAGTAGAGTTGACCCTCAGCATATGAAGCGATAGTGTGGTCAGAGCCATGCTCAGCCGAATTAGGTGTTTTTAAAAGAAAAAAACGTCCGAGGTGTGACGTCGTTTTGAATGTGTGGTCTGGTTTTTTTTGTGACGATTTGTGACAGACGTTATGTTATCTTAGGATCACCACCCAAACCCACAGTTATTCGAAGGATGACTGGTAGTCTATTTACTGCTAAAGCAATGGCTTTGTGAATCAATGACATTTTTTTTTACATATAGGAGTGTAATAACTTAAACTAATTAGAAATTTACATTTATAAAAACGCAATAATAATCATACTAAAATAAATGTAGCGCTAACTCAACCTCTTGTAACTTCAACATTTTATCTTACACGTCTGCATAAACAAGTCACTCTTTTTTATGGTTTCTAGGTTTTTATTTTCTAGATAAAACGTTATTCATATCATATTGATTTAATTTGCTTTTCTACTTTAATTATATAGCATTCGCTCTATTCGGTCAGTGAGCAATCTCCAAAAAGCAAGCACTTTACAGTGATTGATCGCTCACGCATTCACTTCAGATGTCCAGGTATCAGTGGCGGAACTAGAAAAAAAAGGGTCACCTCGCAAAAATTTTTTTTAGCTCCCCCCAATATATATATATATATATATATATATATATATCAGTAGCGTACGCAGGGGGGAGCAGGGGGAGCGGCCGCTCCCCCTCTGGCCATTTTCAGAAAAGTGGCGCCTTTTTTGGAAACTTTTTAAACTCAACGTTTTAAACAATGATATTTTAAAAAATATATATATTTATATATATATATATATATATATATATATATATATATATATATATATATATATATATATATATATATATATATATATATATATATATATATATATATATATATATATATACACGTATATAGAACGTGTTAAAAATTCGGCGCCTTTTTTGCTCTTTTCGCTCCCCCCTACAACGAAAACCTGGATACGCCTCTGATATATATATATATATATATATATATATATATATATATATATATATATATATATATATATATATATATATATATATATGTACAGATATATATATATATCGGTATGTGTATATATATATATATATATATATATATATATATATATATATATATATATATATATATATATATATACAATCACAAAATACGAACATAGGATACTCATTATACTTGCCTGTTCGGAATTTGAGAAACATCGATTTCAAAAATTTCAACATCATGTAATGTGTGCAAATGCATTAGTGTTTTGTGAAAATCAGCTTTAATTAATTTTTGATTAAAGCCGAGGTCACAGAAACAAGTGAACTCTACTTCAATTTCCCCATAGACTGTCAGGTTTGAAAAGGAAACTTTATTTTACTTATGGTTATTGCTGGGGAAGAAGGCTAGCGCAGTATTTGTCTTATCGTACTATTATTATATTATCGTTTGTCTCGTCCTTAGAGTGCGAAGAATAGACCAGGCTACTATAATCTTTACGATTAGACTGCGTGTTCATTTTTGAGACTTAACAGACAATTTAAAATTAAGCACAAAATATCTAAGTCAAAGAAAATGTTTCATTCTTTAAAAAAAAAATTAATTATCTGAAAAAGTAGTACAAATGTATTCTATTGATTTGGTAGATTATTTACCAAATTTAAAATTACATTAGATAAAATTTCAAATCTGAGGGAGAGTAAATCAATAAAAGTCAGAACAGTTGTTCTCCATGATAAAATACACATTAGTGATCTATGGTGTATATTTATATTAACTAATACAACATCCCCAATCACCACAACACACTGACTCTATTAATCCAAATTAAAAATAAAAGTGTTTGCTAAATTACTATTATAATACTAGTAATTATTTCTTTGACTATTTCTAGCCTTAATGAAACCGGAAGTAAATATGTACTTATTACACAAATGTTATAAAATATTCAATTTTTATTGAAAATATTGCTTTCTGGCAACACAAATTTGGAACCACTTGGAACCAGCTGGTGCGGTGTGTAGCAGGGAAGTGTTTCTATCAGTGGAGCGTGTCAAGTTATTTATTTCAAGTAAACGTTAAACACACAATACTGATTTAACAAATTGGAGAATATTTTGAGTCGACCCTTTGTATCCCATGCAGAACGAACCCCCGGCCTGGCCTCAACCAACCGGCGGGCTTGTTGCATTGAGTTAAACATAACCTCAAAATAGTCACATAAACAATCACCTTTCAGTCGGTCAGGTCACATACCACATACATATAACCGGAATTGCCACCCCCCGTAGTGTTATATAAGAATACTCTAGAAAAGTTTAGGGGAGATCATTCCCTGTTTATTTTTATTTTTTTTGCCGAATCTTAACTCCTGTACACTAGGCGACTTAGTTTCCCGTTGGCATGGGAAGTCATTTATTACATTTTTAACTGCTTCTAATATCTATTTATCTCAACATTTTTCTCTTTTTGCCCAAGACACATGGGACAGATAAAAAAGAGTTTCAATAACTTCGACAAACAGTGAGATAGCGTGCCAGGCGCTAAGCCCAGCCGCCTTTATTTCTCTGTGACATAGACATAGACATAGACATAGACATAGACATAGACATAGACATAGACATAGACATAGACATAGACATAGACATAGACATAGACATAGACATAGACATAGACATAGGCATAGACATAGACATAGACATAGACATAGACATAGACATAGACATAGACATAGACATAGACATAGACATAGACATAGACATAGACATAGACATAGACATAGACATAGACATAGACATAGACATAGACATAGACATAGACATAGACATAGACATAGACATAGACATAGACATAGACATAGACATAGACATAGACATAGACATAGACATAGACATAGACATAGACATAGACATAGACATAGACATAGACATAGACATAGACATAGACATAGACATAGACATAGACATAGACATAGACATAGACATAGACATAGACATAGACATAGACATAGACATAGACATAGACATAGACATAGGACATAGACATAGACATAGACATAGACATAGACATAGACATAGACATAGACATAGACATAGACACACACATACACACATACACACACAAACACACATACACACACATACACACATACACACACATACACACATACACACATACAGACATACGGACAAGATTGCAAAATTATATTTTTCCGACTCAGGGAGGTGTAAAACGTCGAGATTTGCAAAAATCTCTTTTTTTTTCAACGATTACAAGAATATCTCTATACTTCTTATATACATGAAAGTAAAAAAGGCTATAAGCTAAAGACACAATAGGCAACAATAATCGTATACTTTATCGAATCAATTGTCTTTATCTGGCGCCACGGACGGGTGCTATTTTGGGCCCTGGACTATCACGTTAGCGCTATAGCGCCTAAGTTTGTTTTAAATAGTACGATAGACTATCGATACAGTCGGCTTTATAGTCGTTCACTAAAATGAATCAGGCGCGTCGTCTTAAGCCCCGGTGCGATATGCCCCGGTGCTATCCTCGGACTTTCTTCAAAGCAATCGGTAACTCGCGGGGACGGTCACGCTAGTACTTTATAAACAGTTGCAATCCTTCGAAAAGGTTAAATATTCATGATGGCCGCATTGGTCATAGTTAAAAAGATTCCTTCACTTTTTTTTTCAATTATGGTTAACTAAACGACAAATGAATTAACATACTATTACATCCTGCCGCAATTTAAAATATAATTAGACAACTTTTGAAATTAATCTTTACCATAAATAGATAAAGCGCTTGTTATCAAACGCCAGAATTGGACAAGCTATCTGTGATCAAAGACCCTATAAAGATAAAATACCTGTGATCAAAGCCGGACACAGCGTTTGTGATAAAACACCCGTTGACAAACCACCTGTGATCAAAGACCCTCTCCTGAGAAAACACATGTAGTCAAACCCCGCTGTGGTTAAAGCACCTATGGTCAAAGCCCCTATGGTTAAAGTACATGTAGTCGAAGGTCCGCGCACCAACTATGAAAACACAGACCAGACTATAAAAATGAGTTTTATGTAGACACGTCCACACGCCAAGCTGTAGTATAAAAGTAATAAAAGTATAAGCTGATTAAAAAATACATCTCATATCAATTCGTTTAAGTGTTATTGTATTTAAGTGAATACCATTAAATTAAAAAACTATTTTTCAGAAAAATAACTAAACTAAAACATAAAGAATAATATTTTGACAAGTGGCATGTTATTATAAATATAAAATAAATTACTAATATAAAGGTGAAAACGAAGGAGAACAAAATATAATTTTAAAATGATAATTTTTAAAAAAATAAACTAAAAAATAAAGAAAAATATTTTGACATGGCATGTTATTATAAATACAAAATAAATTACAAATAGGCCTACATAATGTAAACAAAATAAAGCAAGATTTAATTTTAAAATGAATATTTTAATAAAAAAACTTAAAACGTGAGAAAATTGTTTTAAAATGATAATTTTAAAAAAAATAAAACTAAAAAATAAAGAATAATATTTTGACATGGTATGTTATTATAAATACAAAATAAATTACAAATAGGCCTACATAATGTAAACAAAATAAAGCAAGATTTTATTTTAAAATGAATATTTTAATAAAAAATCTTAAAACGTGAGAAAATTGTTTTGACACGTACCATGTCGTGTATATAACAGTCTAATTTAATTTTCATGAAATATTTTAAAATGTGAAGTACATTATAAAGTTTTGTCCTAAACTAAAAAATCTGGAAACATAATAATATAATGAACATTTCCAAATTAATCAAATTTTTAACAACAGTAAATAAGCAAACTTAAAGATGGAGGAAATATGAATTAAATATACTTAATACATTTGTGAAAAAAAATGATTTAACACATACACAAGTGTAACCAATCATTATGGAATAACATACAATAAGAAAGCCTTAAGATCAATAAAAAAGGACTTTACTTATACTGAATACATACTGTTTAAAAACTAAGTCACCTCTTGTAGTTTCTACTACCTGCACTTCAGTCAATAGATTATTTAATTTTTCCTTTCAACAATATATACATCATAAGAGATAGATAATGCATAGAAGATAGACAATTGATAATTAAAACGGATATTACAAAATGGGATAAGGTCGTTAAAATAAGAATATTACAAGATAATTTATGATGTATTGAAATAGGCAGATATACATAAGATGTACATATTAACAATTTAATAAAACAGTACATTAGGTACCTCTTATGATTGAAACATATCTGAAACATATGATTGTATATTTATAATGGTTTGGAATTGTAGTCGACTCTCGAAAATGGCCCTTTTAAACATCTTTTGTCAATAGAATGTCTTACTTCACAAAGTACCAAGTACCAAGTAACAACAACATTCACTACCATTCATCCCTCTTCTCTCGTTCACTACAGTCTTGGGTCATGGTCATAGATGCGCTCATCAGGTCGTCCTGCATAGTCTCCATCTGTCT